>NW_027490113.1:915950-1046389 GCF_050948175.1 Xylocopa sonorina | reverse complement strand
CGATAATGGTCCGCGGATCTAATTGCACCGAAATAGCTTCGTAATATATCCGTCAATTCTAATATAGATTGACACGGTTCGTCTTCTAAGGCTAAGTACGCGCGGCCCTTCAATTTGCTCTTGATTAATCGCGTGAAAGTGCGTTCACAACCGTTTGGGATCAATTCGTAGGCACGCTTACATGCACGAGTGAATTGCAATACGGGCATGTTCTGCCCATCGTAATGCGGTACTGCCTCCAATGCTTGTTTCAATGATAACTCGTCATGCTGCGAGTTTGCGATTTCCGTGTTCGAACTTTGTAGCGGCGATACGTTTCGTTGTGCGAAATCTAAAGGAACGGTATCGGATCTAGTAGCGTCTTGTGATCGTCGAAGTGATTCTAATTCGCGGCGCATTTCCTCTATCTGCTGCATTAATTGAACGGTATTGTCGGCCGGTCTACTAATATCTACGGTTTCAGCGGTTCGCGGAACTGGATCGGCAAGAGCGTCCTGGTAATCGATATTCCTAACGGCTCTCTTATCGCGGTCCGCGTCGGTACCTGCGGCGGCGGCTCGGATCGGTTGATGACGCGTTTTGGTAGGCGTTCGTGTCGCCATGGCTGGTCGCGTTTCTTCGTAGCCGAATTTCTAGAATTAACGCGAATCTATCCCACCGCTGTCACCAAATTTCGTGTCACGTCGCGAGGGTGGAAAATTTCCGTTTTATTCGCGGATGACACGCAGCCAGAAAACGGACTCGGCACGCTTAATTGCGACGGGTTCCGGGTTCCTTTCGTGGGACAACGAACACTTTCAAAACGCGATCGCGGTAAATAGGAAAGATCCTACCCTTGCTGTCTTGAATCGTTGTTAATTTAGTATCCCTTCCTGAGATACTGTTGCTGTCGAGGATCGCTTTCCGGAATCGTCCCTGCGTAAGGGCTGCGAGGCTGGATCGTAAGAGGGATGAGTCTCCAACGTAGCGGGTTTCCTGTGCTGATCGGCTTGCCTTGGCCGGAAGAAGGCGACGGAGCTGGTTGTTGAAGAGCCACTGGAACGGTGGTGTTCGAACGAAGAGACGAAAGGGCTTCGATGCCCAAGTAATCGCGCATAAGTCGACGTAGGTAATTCTTCCGTCCCGCACGTCGAGCTTTACGTTTCGGATTGAGACACATTCGCGTCTAGTTCCAGCAATCCGGATACGAATCGGATAAGCGGCGGTCCGCTCTAACCTATCGGTCCAGAAGGGTGAAACGTCGACTATATCCGCACGTAGTTTCCGCTGTGAATCGGCGAAGTTAAGCGGCGGTCCGCTCTAACCAGCCGGTTACCAAGGTCAACTAGCGATTGGATTCGAATGATGGATATCCACGCGATAGCTCGTGGAAGAATTCGTAGATAATAATGAAATTAGAGGATAATAATCAAATTTAAACTTGTACATGTAAGGTAAAATAAAATATATTCTAATATAAACCTAAGCTTACACTGACTTCCCTAAGGCTAAGTTAAAGATAGACTTAACGTTTAGAATTGGAATGAATTGACTTGAACTAGAATTGAAGTAGAATTAGAAACACCTCCGATTGAGGCATTGAGAGCGAGATTGGAACTCCTCGGTTCGAAGGACTGATCGGAACTGATCTTCAGCTCGCGTGTCCGCGACCTCCTCGAGTCGCGTGGCGTGCGAGTCGCTGGACCCCGGAGTGGGGTGGCCGCTCGGCCCGCGAAGTGGGGCGGCCGGTCGGAGTGGGGCGCGGCTCGCGTTAAGCGTGAGCCGCGCGCGTCGAACGGTTGCTTGGGCGTATCGAAACTTATGGCTATGAGAATTCGCAGATATATTAAGAACTATATGTGTGTTGTTTGCGTATGTACATTAGTTGTGTCGTGTACTTAATTCTAGGACGTTCTTATGAATATACATTATCAAAATAAGAATAATGGGAGGATGGCGTAGGCGAATCGGCGAGATGCTCGGTGATCTGTTCGTGCGGCTGGAGGCTGCATGTCTCCCAACTCTGGCGATAGCGCGCATCGTCGCGCGGTCGTACGGTCGATCTCCTGCGTGCTCGTGGATATCTGGCTGCCTTAGCTCGGCGTTCGGTCTGCTTTCCCGTGTGTGAAGGCGCTCTTTCCACGCACTTGGATGCGGCTGGCGGTAGATGCGTCGCTGCCGGATGCTGTGGGTGGCGCTGGGGGGTGGAAGGCGGCACGCCGGACGTTACATTATACCTTACCATGAAACATAGAAATGGGATGCGATCTCGCGTTTTAAGAAGCATTAGAAATCTATTGCTACGATACGTAGACATTTGCAAACGCTATTTCCTTGCAAGGAAGTGTCGCATTTACATTCATTTGAAGTGTAGACGAGGAATACATAACACTTCGCAAATCATATTATATCTTACCATGAAACATAGAAATGAGATGCGATATCGCGTTTTAAGAAGCATTAGAACTCTATTGCTACGATACCTAGACATCTGCAGACGCTATTTCCTAGCAAGGAAGTGTTGCATTTACATTCATTTGAAGTGTAGACGAGGAATACATAACACTTCGCAAATCATTTTATACCTTACCATGAAACATAGAAATGGGATGCGATCTCGCGTTTTAAGAAGCATTAGAAATCTATTGCTACGATACGTAGGCATCTGCAAACGCTATTTCCTAGCGAGAAAGTGTCGCATTCACATTCATTTGAAGTGTAGAAGAGGAAAACATAACACTTCGCAAATCATATTATATCTTACCATGAAACATAGATATGAAATGCAATATCTCGTTTTAAGAAGCATTAGAACTCTATTGCTACGATACCTAGACATCTGCAGACGCTATTTCCTAGCAAGGAAGTGTCGCATTTACATTCATTTGAACTGTAGACGAGGAATACATAACACTTCGCAAATCATTTTATATCTTACCATGAAACATAGAAATGGGATGCGATCTCGCGTTTTCAGAAGCATTAGAAATCTATTGCTACGCTACGTAGGCATCTGCAAACGCTATTTCCTAGCGAGAAAGTGTCGCATTCACGTTCATTTGAAGTGTAGACGAGGAAAACATAACACTTCGCAAATCATATTATATCTTACCATGAAACATAGAAATGAGATGCGATATCGCGTTTTAAGAAGCATTAGAACTCTATTGCTACGATACCTAGACATCTGCAGACGCTATTTCCTAGCAAGGAAGTGTCGCATTTACATTCATTTGAAGTGTAGACGAGGAATACATAACACTTCGCAAATCATTTTATACCTTACCATGAAACATAGAAATGGGATGCGATCTCGCGTTTTAAGAAGCATTAGAAATCTATTGCTACGATACGTAGGCATCTGCAAACGCTATTTCCTAGCGAGAAAGTGTCGCATTCACATTCATTTGATGTGTAGGCGAGGAATACATAACACTCCGCAAATCATATTATATCTTACCATGAAACATAGAAATGAGATGCGATATCGCGTTTTAAGAAGCATTAGAACTCTATTGCTACGATACGTAGATATCTGCAAACGCTATTTCCTTGCAAGGAAGTGTCGCATTTACATTCATTTGAAGTGTAGACGAGGAATACATGACACTTCGCAAATCATATTATATCTTATCATGAAACATAGAAATGAGATGCGATATCGCGTTTTAAGAAGCATTAGAACACTATTGCTACGATAGGTAGACATTTGCAAACGCTATTTCCTTGCAAGGAAGTGTCGCATTTACATTCAGTTCATGTGTAGACGAGGAATACATAACACTTCGCAAATCATATTATATCTTACCATGAAACATAGAAATGAGATGCGATATCGCGTTTTAAGAATCATAAGAACTCTATTGCTACGATACGTAGGCATCTGCAAACGCTATTTCCTTGCAAGGAAGTGTCGCATTTACATTCATTTGAAGTGTAGACGAGGAATGCATAACTTTTCACAATGAATATTATATCTTATCATGAAACATAGATATGAAATGCAATATCTCGTTTTAAGAAGCATTAGAACTCTATTGCTACGATACCTAGACATCTGCAGACGCTATTTCCTAGCAAGGAAGTGTCGCATTTACATTCATTTGAAGTGTAGACGAGGAATACATAACACTTCGCAAGTCATATTATATCTTACCATGAAACATAGAAATGAGATGCGATATCGCGTTTTAAGAAGCATTAGAACTCTATTGCTACGATACGTAGACATCTGCAAACGCTATTTCCTTGCAAGGAAGTGTCGCATTTACATTCATTTGATGTGTAGACGAGCAATACATAACACTTCGCAAATCATATTATATCTTACCATGAAACATAGAAATGAGATGCGATATCGCGTTTTAAGAATCATAAGAACTCTATTGCTACGATACGTAGACATTTGCAAACGCTATTTCCTTGCAAAGAAGTGTCGCATTTACATTCATTTGATGTGTAGACGAGGAATACATAACACTTCGCAAATCATATTATATCTTTCCATGAAACATAGAAATGAGATGCGATATCGCGTTTTAAGAATCATAAGAACTCTATTGCTACGATACGTAAACATCTGCAAACGCTATTTCCTTGCAAAGAAGTGTCGCATTTACATTCATTTGAAGTGTAGACGAGGAATACATAACACTTCGCAAATCATATTATATCTTACCATGAAACATAGAAATGAGATGCGATATCGCGTTTTAAGAATCATAAGAACTCTATTGCTACGATACGTAGACATCTGCAAGCGCTATTTCCTTGCAAGGAAGTATCGCATTTACATTCAGTTGATGTGTAGACGAGGAATACATAACACTTCGCAAATCATATTATATCTTACCATGAAACATAGAAATGAGATGCGATATCGCGTTTTAAGAATCATAAGAACTCTATTGCTACGATACGTAGGCATCTGCAAACGCTATTTCCTTGCAAGGAAGTGTCGCATTTACATTCATTTGAAGTGTAGACGAGGAATGCATAACTCTTCACAATGAATATTATATCTTATCATGAAACATAGATATGAAATGCAATATCTCGTTTTAAGAAGCATTAGAACTCTATTGCTACGATACCTAGACATCTGCAGACGCTATTTCCTAGCAAGGAAGTGTCGCATTTACATTCATTTGAAGTGTAGACGAGGAATACATAACACTTCGCAAATCATTTTATATCTTACCATGAAACATAGAAATGGGATGCGATCTCGCGTTTTCAGAAGCATTAGAACTCTATTGCTACGATACCTAGACATCTGCAGACGCTATTTCCTAGCAAGGAAGTGTTGCATTTACATTCATTTGATGTGTAGACGAGGAATACATAACACTTCGCAAATCATATTATATCTTTCCATGAAACATAGAAATGAGATGCGATATCGCGTTTTAAGAATCATAAGAACTCTATTGCTACGATACGTAGACATCTGCAAACGCTATTTCCTTGCAAAGAAGTGTCGCATTTACATTCATTTGAATCGTAGACGAGGAATGCATAACACTTCACAATGAATATTATATCTTATCATGAAACATAGATATGAGATGCAATATCTCGTTTTAAGAAGCATTTGAACTCTATTGCTTCGATACGTAGATATCTGCAAACGCTATTTCCTTGCAAGGAAGTGTCGCATTTACATTCATTTGATGTGTAGACGAGGAATACATAACACTTCGCAAATAATATTATATCTTACCATGAAACATAGAAATGAAATGCAATATCTCGTTTTAAGAAGCATTAGAACTCTATTGCTACGATACCTAGACATCTGCAGACGCTATTTCCTAGCAAGGAAGTGTCGCATTTACATTCATTTGAAGTGTAGACGAGGAATACATAACACTTCGCAAATCATTTTATATCTTACCATGAAACATAGAAATGGGATGCGATCTCGCGTTTTCAGAAGCATTAGAAATCTATTGCTACGCTACGTAGGCATCTGCAAACGCTATTTCCTTGCAAGGAAGTGTCGCATTTACATTCATTTGAAGTGTAGACGAGGAATACATAACACTTCGCAAATCATATTATATCTTACCATGAAACATAGAAATGAGATGCGATATCGCGTTTTAAGAAGCATTAGAACTCTATTGCTACGATACCTAGACATCTGCAGACGCTATTTCCTAGCAAGGAAGTGTCGCATTTACATTCATTTGAAGTGTAGACGAGGAATACATAACACTTCGCAAATCATTTTATACCTTACCATGAAACATAGAAATGGGATGCGATCTCGCGTTTTAAGAAGCATTAGAAATCTATTTCTACGATACGTAGGCATCTGCAAACGCTAATTCCTAGCGAGAAAGTGTCGCATTCACATTCATTTGATGTGTAGGCGAGGAATACATAACACTCCGCAAATCATATTATATCTTACCATGAAACATAGAAATGAGATGCGATATCGCGTTTTAAGAAGCATTAGAACTCTATTGCTACGATACGTAGACATCTGCAAACGCTATTTCCTTGCAAGGAAGTGTCGCATTTACATTCATTTGAAGTGTAGACGAGGAATACATGACACTTCGCAAATCATATTATATCTTATCATGAAACATAGAAATGAGATGCGATATCGCGTTTTAAGAAGCATTAGAACACTATTGCTACGATAGGTAGACATTTGCAAACGCTATTTCCTTGCAAGGAAGTGTCGCATTTACATTCAGTTCATGTGTAGACGAGGAATACATAACACTTCGCAAATCATATTATATCTTACCATGAAACATAGAAATGAGATGCGATATCGCGTTTTAAGAATCATAAGAACTCTATTGCTACGATACGTAGGCATCTGCAAACGCTATTTCCTTGCAAGGAAGTGTCGCATTTACATTCATTTGAAGTGTAGACGAGGAATGCATAACTCTTCACAATGAATATTATATCTTATCATGAAACATAGATATGAAATGCAATATCTCGTTTTAAGAAGCATTAGAACTCTATTGCTACGATACCTAGACATCTGCAGACGCTATTTCCTAGCAAGGAAGTGTCGCATTTACATTCATTTGAAGTGTAGACGAGGAATACATAACACTTCGCAAATCATTTTATATCTTACCATGAAACATAGAAATGGGATGCGATCTCGCGTTTTCAGAAGCATTAGAAATCTATTGCTACGATACGTAGGCATCTGCAAACGCTAATTCCTAGCGAGAAAGTGTCGCATTCACATTCATTTGATGTGTAGGCGAGGAATACATAACACTCCGCAAATCATATTATATCTTACCATGAAACATAGAAATGAGATGCGATATCGCGTTTTAAGAAGCATTAGAACTCTATTGCTACGATACGTAGACATCTGCAAACGCTATTTCCTTGCAAGGAAGTGTCGCATTTACATTCATTTGAAGTGTAGACGAGGAATACATGACACTTCGCAAATCATATTATATCTTATCATGAAACATAGAAATGAGATGCGATATCGCGTTTTAAGAAGCATTAGAACACTATTGCTACGATAGGTAGACATTTGCAAACGCTATTTCCTTGCAAGGAAGTGTCGCATTTACATTCAGTTCATGTGTAGACGAGGAATACATAACACTTCGCAAATCATATTATATCTTACCATGAAACATAGAAATGAGATGCGATATCGCGTTTTAAGAATCATAAGAACTCTATTGCTACGATACGTAGGCATCTGCAAACGCTATTTCCTTGCAAGGAAGTGTCGCATTTACATTCATTTGAAGTGTAGACGAGGAATGCATAACTCTTCACAATGAATATTATATCTTATCATGAAACATAGATATGAAATGCAATATCTCGTTTTAAGAAGCATTAGAACTCTATTGCTACGATACCTAGACATCTGCAGACGCTATTTCCTAGCAAGGAAGTGTCGCATTTACATTCATTTGAAGTGTAGACGAGGAATACATAACACTTCGCAAATCATTTTATATCTTACCATGAAACATAGAAATGGGATGCGATCTCGCGTTTTCAGAAGCATTAGAAATCTATTGCTACGCTACGTAGGCATCTGCAAACGCTATTTCCTAGCGAGAAAGTGTCGCATTCACGTTCATTTGAAGTGTAGACGAGGAATACATAACACTTCGCAAATCATAATATATCTTACCATGAAACATAGAAATGAAATGCAATATCTCGTTTTAAGAAGCATTAGAACTCTATTGCTACGATACGTAGACATTTGCAAACGCTATTTCCTTGCAAGGAAGTGTCGCATTTACATTCATTTGAAGTGTAGACGAGGAATACATAACACTTCGCAAATCATATTATATCTTACCATGAAACATAGATATGAAATGCAATATCTCGTTTTAAGAAGCATTAGAACTCTATTGCTACGATACCTAGACATCTGCAGACGCTATTTCCTAGCAAGGAAGTGTCGCATTTACATTCATTTGAAGTGTAGACGAGGAATACATAACACTTCGCAAATCATTTTATATCTTACCATGAAACATAGAAATGGGATGCGATCTCGCGTTTTCAGAAGCATTAGAAATCTATTGCTACGATACGTAGGCATCTGCAAACGCTAATTCCTAGCGAGAAAGTGTCGCATTCACATTCATTTGATGTGTAGGCGAGGAATACATAACACTCCGCAAATCATATTATA
The DNA here is from genome assembly GCF_050948175.1 of Xylocopa sonorina. Classification (NCBI taxonomy): domain Eukaryota; kingdom Metazoa; phylum Arthropoda; class Insecta; order Hymenoptera; family Apidae; genus Xylocopa; species Xylocopa sonorina. Next base: position 1,037,736 of record NW_027490113.1, on the reverse strand, counting down.
TCTTACCATGAAACATAGAAATGAGATGCGATATCGCGTTTTAAGAAGCATTAGAACTCTATTGCTACGATACGTAGACATCTGCAAACGCTATTTCCTTGCAAGGAAGTGTCGCATTTACATTCATTTGAAGTGTAGACGAGGAATACATGACACTTCGCAAATCATATTATATCTTATCATGAAACATAGAAATGAGATGCGATATCGCGTTTTAAGAAGCATTAGAACACTATTGCTACGATAGGTAGACATTTGCAAACGCTATTTCCTTGCAAGGAAGTGTCGCATTTACATTCAGTTCATGTGTAGACGAGGAATACATAACACTTCGCAAATCATATTATATCTTACCATGAAACATAGAAATGAGATGCGATATCGCGTTTTAAGAATCATAAGAACTCTATTGCTACGATACGTAGGCATCTGCAAACGCTATTTCCTTGCAAGGAAGTGTCGCATTTACATTCATTTGAAGTGTAGACGAGGAATGCATAACTCTTCACAATGAATATTATATCTTATCATGAAACATAGATATGAAATGCAATATCTCGTTTTAAGAAGCATTAGAACTCTATTGCTACGATACCTAGACATCTGCAGACGCTATTTCCTAGCAAGGAAGTGTCGCATTTACATTCATTTGAAGTGTAGACGAGGAATACATAACACTTCGCAAATCATTTTATATCTTACCATGAAACATAGAAATGGGATGCGATCTCGCGTTTTCAGAAGCATTAGAAATCTATTGCTACGCTACGTAGGCATCTGCAAACGCTATTTCCTAGCGAGAAAGTGTCGCATTCACGTTCATTTGAAGTGTAGACGAGGAAAACATAACACTTCGCAAATCATAATATATCTTACCATGAAACATAGAAATGAGATGCGATATCGCGTTTTAAGAAGCATTAGAACTCTATTGCTACGATACGTAGACATTTGCAAACGCTATTTCCTTGCAAGGAAGTGTCGCATTTACATTCATTTGAAGTGTAGACGAGGAATACATAACACTTCGCAAATCATATTATATCTTACCATGAAACATAGAAATGAGATGCGATATCGCGTTTTAAGAAGCATTAGAACTCTATTGCTACGATACCTAGACATCTGCAGACGCTATTTCCTAGCAAGGAAGTGTCGCATTTACATTCATTTGAAGTGTAGACGAGGAATACATAACACTTCGCAAATCATTTTATACCTTACCATGAAACATAGAAATGGGATGCGATCTCGCGTTTTAAGAAGCATTAGAACTCTATTGCTACGATACCTAGACATCTGCAGACGCTATTTCCTAGTGTAACGTCCGGCGTGCCGCCTTCCACCCCCCAGCGCCACCCACAGCATCCGGCAGCGACGCATCTACCGCCAGCCGCATCCAAGTGCGTGGAAAGAGCGCCTTCACACACGGGAAAGCAGACCGAACGCCGAGCTAAGGCAGCCAGATATCCACGAGCACGCAGGAGATCGACCGTACGACCGCGCGACGATGCGCGCTATCGCCAGAGTTGGGAGACATGCAGCCTCCAGCCGCACGAACAGATCACCGAGCATCTCGCCGATTCGCCTACGCCATCCTCCCATTATTCTTATTTTGATAATGTATATTCATAAGAACGTCCTAGAATTAAGTACACGACACAACTAATGTACATACGCAAACAACACACATATAGTTCTTAATATATCTGCGAATTCTCATAGCCATAAGTTTCGATACGCCCAAGCAACCGTTCGACGCGCGCGGCTCACGCTTAACGCGAGCCGCGCCCCACTCCGACCGGCCGCCCCACTTCGCGGGCCGAGCGGCCACCCCACTCCGGGGTCCAGCGACTCGCACGCCACGCGACTCGAGGAGGTCGCGGACACGCGAGCTGAAGATCAGTTCCGATCAGTCCTTCGAACCGAGGAGTTCCAATCTCGCTCTCAATGCCTCAATCGGAGGTGTTTCTAATTCTACTTCAATTCTAGTTCAAGTCAATTCATTCCAATTCTAAACGTTAAGTCTATCTTTAACTTAGCCTTAGGGAAGTCAGTGTAAGCTTAGGTTTATATTAGAATATATTTTATTTTACCTTACATGTACAAGTTTAAATTTGATTATTATCCTCTAATTTCATTATTATCTACGAATTCTTCCACGAGCTATCGCGTGGATATCCATCATTCGAATCCAATCGCTAGTTGACCTTGGTAACCGGCTGGTTAGAGCGGACCGCCGCTTAACTTCGCCGATCCACAGCGGAAACTACGTGCGGATATAGTCGACGTTTCACCCTTCTGGACCGATAGGTTAGAGCGGACCGCCGCTTATCCGATTCGTATCCGGATTGCTGGAACTAGACGCGAATGTGTCTCAATCCGAAACGTAAAGCTCGACGTGCGGGACGGAAGAATTACCTACGTCGACTTATGCGCGATTACTTGGGCATCGAAGCCCTTTCGTCTCTTCGTTCGAACACCACCGTTCCAGTGGCTCTTCAACAACCAGCTCCGTCGCCTTCTTCCGGCCAAGGCAAGCCGATCAGCACAGGAAACCCGCTACGTTGGAGACTCATCCCTCTTACGATCCAGCCTCGCAGCCCTTACGCAGGGACGATTCCGGAAAGCGATCCTCGACAGCAACAGTATCTCAGGAAGGGATACTAAATTAACAACGATTCAAGACAGCAAGGGTAGGATCTTTCCTATTTACCGCGATCGCGTTTTGAAAGTGTTCGTTGTCCCACGAAAGGAACCCGGAACCCGTCGCAATTAAGCGTGCCGAGTCCGTTTTCTGGCTGCGTGTCATCCGCGAATAAAACGGAAATTTTCCACCCTCGCGACGTGACACGAAATTTGGTGACAGCGGTGGGATAGATTCGCGTTAATTCTAGAAATTCGGCTACGAAGAAACGCGACCAGCCATGGCGACACGAACGCCTACCAAAACGCGTCATCAACCGATCCGAGCCGCCGCCGCAGGTACCGACGCGGACCGCGATAAGAGAGCCGTTAGGAATATCGATTACCAGGACGCTCTTGCCGATCCAGTTCCGCGAACCGCTGAAACCGTAGATATTAGTAGACCGGCCGACAATACCGTTCAATTAATGCAGCAGATAGAGGAAATGCGCCGCGAATTAGAATCACTTCGACGATCACAAGACGCTACTAGATCCGATACCGTTCCTTTAGATTTCGCACAACGAAACGTATCGCCGCTACAAAGTTCGAACACGGAAATCGCAAACTCGCAGCATGACGAGTTATCATTGAAACAAGCATTGGAGGCAGTACCGCATTACGATGGGCAGAACATGCCCGTATTGCAATTCACTCGTGCATGTAAGCGTGCCTACGAATTGATCCCAAACGGTTGTGAACGCACTTTCACGCGATTAATCAAGAGCAAATTGAAGGGCCGCGCGTACTTAGCCTTAGAAGACGAACCGTGTCAATCTATATTAGAATTGACGGATATATTACGAAGCTCTTTCGGTGCAATTAGATCCGCGGACCATTATCGCGGGGAGCTCACTAATATCTACATGAAGTCGGGAGAACACATCCTCGACTACATCAGCCGTGTAAAGGATTTACGAACAGCGATCATAGATTGCGAAAGATTAACGCCTTACGCTTCCGAACGCGGGACGTCTAACGTAGATGAATTAACATTACGTTGTTTCACGGACGGGCTTATCCCGGAAATACGCGTCCAAATTCCCGTTCACACGATTCATTCGCATCAAGAGGCATTCGCACGCGCTAGGGACTTATACAAGAGATACGAGTTAGATCGCGAACGTTTAGTAAATTCTCGACCTACAACTGAAAATCGTGCAAGGCGAAACGAAATAGTTTGCTCGAATTGCCATAACACAGGCCATTACGCGAGGGATTGCCGCAGGTCAATTCCGCCACGACAAGCGCCTAATTTGCACCGTCCCGTTATTTCACGCGACACTCCGGCTCCCAGGGCCGCATACGATCAACCGCGCCCGACCACACCCCGTGAAAAATATTGTCGGTATTGCAAAACGCCGGGTCACGAAATCGAGGAATGCCGAAAACGGCAATACTACAATAATATTCGGGCATCGGGAAACGGGAGTGGCCTCCTTCCGCGCCGCGAGACAGGACGCGAGGCCAACCACCAAATTCGATCTCTCGCACTGAACGGCCAAACCGCGGAAATCGACGATACGATGCCGCAGTAAACTTAACCGGCAAAACCAACACGCCTAGTGTCGTATTAGAATCGGTCGCGTTAATTCAACCTACCGAGTTTATGATAGACACGGGCGCCGAAATAAATATAATTAAACGCTCCGCGTTATCTTCCGTCGCACGAATCGACACCGCCGAAACAGTCGTTATAACGGGTGTAACCAATGGGAAAACGTCGACCGTCGGTACCGTGAATATAGTTTTATTCGATCGCGTGGTACCATTCAACGTGGTAAACGATGATTTTCCCCTCGGCCCGGATGGGATTCTAGGATCCGGATTTTGCGCGGATGCCGAAATATCGTTCCCGAAATGCCAGATCAAGTGGCACGGGAAAACAATTCCATTTCGTCGCGAAATTTCAAATATCGAAACCGATCAGGTTATTCCGCCTAAAGGCAATCCTTCTATAACATTCGACAAGGTCAATCCGCCGACGAGCAAGCCGCAGAAACAAAAGCCGAAGACCTCGGGAAAGGTCGATATACCTGCGAACGATTTTCTAAAGACCGATGAAAGGGTCTCTATTCCGCCGCGCATGAACATCGGGGTTAAAGTCAGAATAATTAATTCTGGAATATCCGAGGGAATAATCCCCAGATTAGACATCGCGCCCGGAATATTTTTCGGTAATGCACTTGTTAGAGTTAACGATGGGACAGCGATTACTCGAGTAATTAACTCGACCGACAAAACGGTCGAAATCGCTCTGCCTCAAGTGAAGCTCGAACCAGTAGCGAAAAATTCATTCAAATCCATAGAAGACAGCCCCGCGCTCTTCACAATTTTTACTAAGTCCGACGAATCCAGCCTGAATCCAAAATCAAGGTCAGAATCCGTAAACTTTTCCGCCGCTTCGATCGGCATATCCCAAAAAGGGAAACCAGTTAATTCAGTTTCGCGTTCAAATGCAAATTCTATGTACGAAACTCCTCTTAGTGTCAGGACGAAACCGACATACGCTCAGGTAGCCAGTTCAGTTGTAAAACCCAGGTCAACACAACCCTCCGTAAATGCGCCGAAATCTCGCCTCGAAAAAGTAATAGAAATGTTACGATTAGATCACCTCAACCAAGAAGAAAAGCAGCACGTTTTAAAATTGGTAGATAAAACTCAAGATTTATTTTATGTAGAAGGCGATACTCTAGGTCATACAAGCGCGGCTACACACAAGATCCCTACGGTCGACGACAGACCTATTAATGTAAAACAATATAGATTCCCTCCCATACACAAAGAGGAGATTCGGGACCAAATCGAAAAACTTTTACAAAACGGCATTATCCGCGATTCTAAATCGCCCTACAACTCACCGTTATGGGTTGTTCCGAAGAAAGCTGATTCGCAAGGGAACAAGCGTTGGCGAGTGGTTATTGATTATAGAGCCTTGAACGAGAAATCAATCGCCGACGCTTATCCTTTGCCATGCATCACGGAAATCCTGGATCAGTTAGGCAGCGCTAAATATTTTAGCACGTTTGACTTAGCCAGCGGTTTCCATCAGATTCCGATGGAACCCGCTGATGCACATAAAACAGCTTTTTCCACGCCGAATGGACATTATGAATTTACCCGAATGCCTTTTGGTTTAAAAAACGCGCCCGCAACGTTTCAGCGACTGATGGATAGTGTGCTCGCGGGGCTTCAAGGTAACGAGCTCTTCGTATATCTTGATGATATAGTTTTATACGCTAGCTCTCTTCAAGAGCACGCCATAAAATACGAGAAGTTAACGCGCAGACTGAGAGAGGCTAATTTGGTACTCCAGCCTGACAAATGTGAATTTTTAAGACGCGAAGTAAGCTACCTCGGGCACATTATCAGCGAAAGCGGGGTGAAACCCGATCCGTCGAAAGTCAGAGCCGTTCGAGAATTTCCTCGTCCGACAAATTGTAAACAGATCAAGCAGTTCCTGGGACTCGCAGGTTATTACAGACGGTTTATCTCAAATTTCTCCAACGTCGCTAAGCCGTTAACAAACCTCTTGAAAAAGGACACTCCGTTCGTGTGGCGTAATGAGCAACAGAACGCCTTTGTGAAGCTACGAGACGCCTTATGTGAAGCACCGATACTCCAGTATCCTAACTTTAAGCTGCCTTTTATAATAACTACAGACGCATCAGCGGACGCCATAGGTGCGGTGCTCAGTCAGGGCCCGATAGGCCGCGACTTACCAATTGCTTACACATCAAGACTCTTGAATTCTGCAGAACGAAACTATTCGACTATCGAGAAAGAATGTCTAGCTATCGTGTACGCGGTGCATCACTTTAGGCCTTATATATATGGTAATCAGTTCAAATTAGTCACAGACCATCGTCCACTGGTGTGGATGAATTCCGTTAAAGATCCATCCAGCCGGCTTGTGCGGTGGAGGCTGAAGCTCGCGGAATACAATTACGAAATGATTTATAAAACGGGAAAAACCAATCTTAATGCAGATGCCCTATCACGGAATCCAGTCAAAGTTCTTCCAATCACACAGTCGTCCTCATCCGATGAAAATATTTTTGAACCGTATCCTAAATCCCGTCAACAAAAGAAATCCGTTGTTCCACCTCCACCTCCGCCTTCACCTAGCTCAGATGACCATGGCGCACCAGAAACGTTACCACGCGAAACATTAAAATTACCGACATTACCGACGTTACCGACACCACGTACAGCGACCGATAAAGAAGAAATTTATACACCATTACCAAACGAACATGTCAGGTTAGAGCCATTATTTAAGTTCACAAGGGACACGATAGCAACCAGACGAGATAACAACGTTATTTTCATTACAAAATCAGGTCATTCCTATGACGCAGGCGCGAAGGAAATGGAAAAAGCCGGAAAATTTTTCTTCAGTAAAAATGACGTAGTTCTCACTAAAGCCAGAGTCATTAAAATCGACGATTTCTATCAAGTTCAACTTCCAATAATTGAACATGAAAGCCGCGCTATTGACTATCAAATCGTAATAGAATCTTTACGATCATTATTCGACGTAGTCAGTGAACTGCAGTTGCAAACAATTAGTATCGCACAGACAGCCTTAGATTCAATTCCATGGTCACAAATACAAAAAGCTTTACAAGATTTATTTTATGAAATGCCAATTCAAATTACTGTCTGTCAAGGACTTATTCACATTCCACCGGTAGAACATAGAACAAAAATAATTCAAGAAAATCACGATACACCAATAGGAGGCCACAAGGGAGTAAACAAGACATACTCTCGCATTCGGGAAAAATACTTCTGGCCTAACATGAAAACCGAAATCCAAAATTATATAAGCAAATGTAGGAGTTGCCAACGCGAAAAATTAGTTAGAGTAAAAACACGACAACCATTGACTTTAACAGACACACCAGGATGCGCTTTTGATAAGATCTCAATGGACGTCATGGGCCCCCTTCCAATAACCCCGGATGAATATACACATATCCTCACTATCCAGGACCTTCTAACTAAATATTCCGTCGCTATTCCTCTCAAACAAACTACAGCCGTCGATATAGCAGATGCACTCATCACAGAATTTATTTGTAAATTTGGATGTCCGAAAGGCATCTTGACCGACCAGGGGTCGAATTTCATCAATAGTCTTATTAAAGCCATAGCCGTTAAATACAGAATAAAACAATACAAATCCACAGCCTTCCACCCACAAACGAATGGTTCGGTGGAGAGATCACACCATGTTCTTGCTGAGTATTTAAAACATTACATCGACACCAGTGGCGATTGGAAAAGATGGCTTCCTTATGCCATGTTTTCTTACAACACCAGTGTACACGAAGGCACCCTTTACACACCGCACGAACTCGTCTTCGGTCGAATAGCTAGGACACCATCCGAAACACCGTTCCAAGACAGTACCGAAAACGAAACATATTCCGACTACTTAATCATGTTAAACGAGAAAATCACCAGATCCCAGCGAATTGCGCGAGAAAACCTCGACAATGCGAAACGTCGAGCAAAATATTATTACGATAAGAAGACCAATACTCAAAAATTCGAAGCTGGGCAATGGGTTTTCCTACTTAGGGAACCCAACAGACATAAGTTTGAGTCCCAATACGTAGGCCCATACAGGATCGTCGAAATTTTGAGTAATAATAATGTTAAGTTAGCAATTAAGGATCGTTATAAAATAGTTCATAGTAATAAGTTAAAGTTATGTAAAAGGATGAGTGGAGTGAGAGAAACAAAGACTGAATGCAAAATAGTGCAAAGTGAGACAACTTCCACAAACTCAAGCGAAAACAGTGAAAGTTTAAGTGCCGGTGAATCTAGTGGCATCAAACATCATTTGGAAGGTTACTCCGCAGAGGTGAAGCGAGCCCGCCATAGTTTACCCGGTCGGGACTCCTATGTACATCGGCAGCCAACCGGCAGGACGACGAATCTGCAGCCCTCAAACAATCCGCACGTACCAGACAGGAGATCTTGGCATTGCCAAGATTCCTTTTGTATGGGGGGAGGTGTAACGTCCGGCGTGCCGCCTTCCACCCCCCAGCGCCACCCACAGCATCCGGCAGCGACGCATCTACCGCCAGCCGCATCCAAGTGCGTGGAAAGAGCGCCTTCACACACGGGAAAGCAGACCGAACGCCGAGCTAAGGCAGCCAGATATCCACGAGCACGCAGGAGATCGACCGTACGACCGCGCGACGATGCGCGCTATCGCCAGAGTTGGGAGACATGCAGCCTCCAGCCGCACGAACAGATCACCGAGCATCTCGCCGATTCGCCTACGCCATCCTCCCATTATTCTTATTTTGATAATGTATATTCATAAGAACGTCCTAGAATTAAGTACACGACACAACTAATGTACATACGCAAACAACACACATATAGTTCTTAATATATCTGCGAATTCTCATAGCCATAAGTTTCGATACGCCCAAGCAACCGTTCGACGCGCGCGGCTCACGCTTAACGCGAGCCGCGCCCCACTCCGACCGGCCGCCCCACTTCGCGGGCCGAGCGGCCACCCCACTCCGGGGTCCAGCGACTCGCACGCCACGCGACTCGAGGAGGTCGCGGACACGCGAGCTGAAGATCAGTTCCGATCAGTCCTTCGAACCGAGGAGTTCCAATCTCGCTCTCAATGCCTCAATCGGAGGTGTTTCTAATTCTACTTCAATTCTAGTTCAAGTCAATTCATTCCAATTCTAAACGTTAAGTCTATCTTTAACTTAGCCTTAGGGAAGTCAGTGTAAGCTTAGGTTTATATTAGAATATATTTTATTTTACCTTACATGTACAAGTTTAAATTTGATTATTATCCTCTAATTTCATTATTATCTACGAATTCTTCCACGAGCTATCGCGTGGATATCCATCATTCGAATCCAATCGCTAGTTGACCTTGGTAACCGGCTGGTTAGAGCGGACCGCCGCTTAACTTCGCCGATCCACAGCGGAAACTACGTGCGGATATAGTCGACGTTTCACCCTTCTGGACCGATAGGTTAGAGCGGACCGCCGCTTATCCGATTCGTATCCGGATTGCTGGAACTAGACGCGAATGTGTCTCAATCCGAAACGTAAAGCTCGACGTGCGGGACGGAAGAATTACCTACGTCGACTTATGCGCGATTACTTGGGCATCGAAGCCCTTTCGTCTCTTCGTTCGAACACCACCGTTCCAGTGGCTCTTCAACAACCAGCTCCGTCGCCTTCTTCCGGCCAAGGCAAGCCGATCAGCACAGGAAACCCGCTACGTTGGAGACTCATCCCTCTTACGATCCAGCCTCGCAGCCCTTACGCAGGGACGATTCCGGAAAGCGATCCTCGACAGCAACAGTATCTCAGGAAGGGATACTAAATTAACAACGATTCAAGACAGCAAGGGTAGGATCTTTCCTATTTACCGCGATCGCGTTTTGAAAGTGTTCGTTGTCCCACGAAAGGAACCCGGAACCCGTCGCAATTAAGCGTGCCGAGTCCGTTTTCTGGCTGCGTGTCATCCGCGAATAAAACGGAAATTTTCCACCCTCGCGACGTGACACATAACACTTCGCAAATCATATTATATCTTATCATGAAACATAGAAATGAGATGCGATATCGCGTTTTAAGAAGCATTAGAACACTATTGCTACGATAGGTAGACATTTGCAAACGCTATTTCCTTGCAAGGAAGTGTCGCATTTACATTCAGTTCATGTGTAGACGAGGAATACATAACACTTCGCAAATCATATTATATCTTACCATGAAACATAGAAATGAGATGCGATATCGCGTTTTAAGAATCATAAGAACTCTATTGCTACGATACGTAGGCATCTGCAAACGCTATTTCCTTGCAAGGAAGTGTCGCATTTACATTCATTTGAAGTGTAGACGAGGAATGCATAACTCTTCACAATGAATATTATATCTTATCATGAAACATAGATATGAAATGCAATATCTCGTTTTAAGAAGCATTAGAACTCTATTGCTACGATACCTAGACATCTGCAGACGCTATTTCCTAGCAAGGAAGTGTCGCATTCACGTTCATTTGAAGTGTAGACGAGGAAAACATAACACTTCGCAAATCATATTATATCTTACCATGAAACATAGAAATGAGATGCGATATCGCGTTTTAAGAAGCATTAGAACTCTATTGCTACGATACGTAGACATTTGCAAACGCTATTTCCTTGCAAGGAAGTGTCGCATTTACATTCATTTGAAGTGTAGACGAGGAATACATAACACTTCGCAAATCATATTATATCTTACCATGAAACATAGAAATGAGATGCGATATCGCGTTTTAAGAAGCATTAGAACTCTATTGCTACGATACCTAGACATCTGCAGACGCTATTTCCTAGCAAGGAAGTGTCGCATTTACATTCATTTGAAGTGTAGACGAGGAATGCATAACACTTCACAATGAATATTATATCTTATCATGAAACATAGATATGAAATGCAATATCTCGTTTTAAGAATCATTAGAACTCTATTGCTACGATACCTAGACATCTGCAGACGCTATTTCCTAGCAAGGAAGTGTCGCATTTACATTCATTTGAACTGTAGACGAGGAATACATAACACTTCGCAAATCATTTTATATCTTACCATGAAACATAGAAATGGGATGCGATCTCGCGTTTTCAGAAGCATTAGAAATCTATTGCTACGCTACGTAGGCATCTGCAAACGCTATTTCCTAGCGAGAAAGTGTCGCATTCACGTTCATTTGAAGTGTAGACGAGGAAAACATAACACTTCGCAAATCATATTATATCTTACCATGAAACATAGAAATGAGATGCGATATCGCGTTTTAAGAAGCATTAGAACTCTATTGCTACGATACGTAGACATTTGCAAACGCTATTTCCTAGCGAGAAAGTGTCGCATTCACATTCATTTGATGTGTAGGCGAGGAATACATAACACTCCGCAAATCATATTATATCTTACCATGAAACATAGAAATGAGATGCGATATCGCGTTTTAAGAAGCATTAGAACTCTATTGCTACGATACGTAGACATCTGCAAACGCTATTTCCTTGCAAGGAAGTGTCGCATTTACATTCATTTGAAGTGTAGACGAGGAATACATGACACTTCGCAAATCATATTATATCTTATCATGAAACATAGAAATGAGATGCGATATCGCGTTTTAAGAAGCATTAGAACACTATTGCTACGATAGGTAGACATTTGCAAACGCTATTTCCTTTGAAGGAAGTGTCGCATTTACATTCATTTGAAGTGTAGACGAGGAATGCATAACTCTTCACAATGAATATTATATCTTATCATGAAACATAGATATGAAATGCAATATCTCGTTTTAAGAAGCATTAGAACTCTATTGCTACGATACCTAGACATCTGCAGACGCTATTTCCTAGCAAGGAAGTGTCGCATTTACATTCATTTGAAGTGTAGACGAGGAATACATAACACTTCGCAAATCATTTTATATCTTACCATGAAACATAGAAATGGGATGCGATCTCGCGTTTTCAGAAGCATTAGAAATCTATTGCTACGCTACGTAGGCATCTGCAAACGCTATTTCCTAGCGAGAAAGTGTCGCATTCACGTTCATTTGAAGTGTAGACGAGGAAAACATAACACTTCGCAAATCATATTATATCTTACCATGAAACATAGAAATGAGATGCGATATCGCGTTTTAAGAAGCATTAGAATTCTATTGCTACGATACGTAGACATTTGCAAACGCTATTTCCTTGCAAGGAAGTGTCGCATTTACATTCATTTGAAGTGTAGACGAGGAATACATAACACTTCGCAAATCATATTATATCTTACCATGAAACATAGAAGTGAGATGCGATATCGCGTTTTAAGAATCATAAGAACTCTATTGCTACGATACGTAGACATCTGCAAACGCTATTTCCTTGCAAAGAAGTGTCGCATTTACATTCATTTGATGTGTAGACGAGGAATACATAACACTTCGCAAATCATATTATATCTTATCATGAAACATAGAAATGAGATGCGATATCGCGTTTTAAGAAGCATTAGAACACTATTGCTACGATAGGTAGACATTTGCAAACGCTATTTCCTTGCAAGGAAGTGTCGCATTTACATTCAGTTCATGTGTAGACGAGGAATACATAACACTTCGCAAATCATATTATATCTTACCATGAAACATAGAAATGAGATGCGATATCGCGTTTTAAGAATCATAAGAACTCTATTGCTACGATACGTAGGCATCTGCAAACGCTATTTCCTTGCAAGGAAGTGTCGCATTTACATTCATTTGAAGTGTAGACGAGGAATGCATAACACTTCACAATGAATATTATATCTTATCATGAAACATAGATATGAAATGCAATATCTCGTTTTAAGAAGCATTAGAACTCTATTGCTACGATACCTAGACATCTGCAGACGCTATTTCCTAGCAAGGAAGTGTCGCATTTACATTCATTTGAACTGTAGACGAGGAATACATAACACTTCGCAAATCATTTTATATCTTACCATGAAACATAGAAATGGGATGCGATCTCGCGTTTTCAGAAGCATTAGAAATCTATTGCTACGCTACGTAGGCATCTGCAAACGCTATTTCCTAGCGAGAAAGTGTCGCATTCACGTTCATTTGAAGTGTAGACGAGGAAAACATAACACTTCGCAAATCATATTATATCTTACCATGAAACATAGAAATGAGATGCGATATCGCGTTTTAAGAAGCATTAGAACTCTATTGCTACGATACGTAGACATTTGCAAACGCTATTTCCTTGCAAGGAAGTGTCGCATTTACATTCATTTGAAGTGTAGACGAGGAATACATAACACTTCGCAAATCATATTATATCTTACCATGAAACATAGAAATGAGATGCGATTTCGCGTTTTAAGAAGCATTAGAACTCTATTGCTACGATACCTAGACATCTGCAGACGCTATTTCCTAGCAAGGAATTGTCGCATTTACATTCATTTGAAGTGTAGACGAGGAATACATAACACTTCGCAAATCATTTTATACCTTACCATGAAACATAGAAATGGGATGCGATCTCGCGTTTTAAGAAGCATTAGAAATCTATTGCTACGATACGTAGGCATCTGCAAACGCTATTTCCTAGCGAGAAAGTGTCGCATTCACATTCATTTGATGTGTAGGCGAGGAATACATAACACTCCGCAAATCATATTATATCTTACCATGAAACATAGAAATGGGATGCGATATCGCGTTTTAAGAAGCATTAGAACTCTATTGCTACGATACGTAGACATCTGCAAACGCTATTTCCTTGCAAGGAAGTGTCGCATTTACATTCATTTGAAGTGTAGACGAGGAATACATGACACTTCGCAAATCATATTATATCTTATCATGAAACATAGAAATGAGATGCGATATCGCGTTTTAAGAAGCATTAGAACACTATTGCTACGATAGGTAGACATTTGCAAACGCTATTTCCTTGCAAGGAAGTGTCGCATTTACATTCAGTTCATGTGTAGACGAGGAATACATAACACTTCGCAAATCATATTATATCTTACCATGAAACATAGAAATGAGATGCGATATCGCGATTTAAGAATCATAAGAACTCTATTGCTACGATATGTAGGCATCTGCAAACGCTATTTCCTTGCAAGGAAGTGTCGCATTTACATTCATTTGAAGTGTAGACGAGGAATGCATAACTCTTCACAATGAATATTATATCCTATCATGAAACATAGATATGAAATGCAATATCTCGTTTTAAGAAGCATTAGAACTCTATTGCTACGATACCTAGACATCTGCAGACGCTATTTCCTAGCAAGGAAGTGTCGCATTTACATTCATTTGACGTGTAGACGAGGAATACATAACACTTCGCAAATCATTTTATATCTTACCATGAAACATAGAAATGGGATGCGATCTCGCGTTTTCAGAAGCATTAGAAATCTATTGCTACGCCACGTAGGCATCTGCAAACGCTATTTCCTAGCGAGAAAGTGTCGCATTCACGTTCATTTGAAGTGTAGACGAGGAAAACATAACACTTCGCAAATCATATTATATCTTATCATGAAACATAGATATGAAATGCAATATCTCGTTTTAAGAAGCATTAGAACTCTATTGCTACGATACCTAGACATCTGCAGACGCTATTTCCTAGCAAGGAAGTGTCGCATTTACATTCATTTGAAGTGTAGACGAGGAATACATAACACTTCGCAAATCATTTTATATCTTACCATGAAACATAGAAATGGGATGCGAACTCGCGTTTTCAGAAGCATTAGAAATCTATTGCTACGCTACGTAGGCATCTGCAAACGCTATTTCCTAGCGAGAAAGTGTCGCATTCACGTTCATTTGAAGTGTAGACGAGGAAAACATAACACTTCGCAAATCATATTATATCTTATCATGAAACATAGAAATGAGATGCGATATCGCGTTTTAAGAAGCATTAGAACTCTATTGCTACGATACATAGACATTTGCAAACGCTATTTCCTTGCAAGGAAGTGTCGCATTTACATTCATTTGAAGTGTAGACGAGGAATACATAACACTTCGCAAATCATATTATATCTTACCATGAAACATAGAAATGAGATGCGATATCGCGTTTTAAGAAGCATTAGAACTCTATTGCTACGATACCTAGACATCTGCAGACGCTATTTCCTAGCAAGGAAGTGTCGCATTTACATTCATTTGAAGTGTAGACGAGGAATACATAACACTTCGCAAATCATTTTATACCTTACCATGAAACATAGAAATGGGATGCGATCTCGCGTTTTAAGAAGCATTAGAAATCTATTGCTACGATACGTAGGCATCTGCAAACGCTATTTCCTAGCGAGAAAGTGTCGCATTCACATTCATTTGAAGTGTAGAAGAGGAAAACATAACACTTCGCAAATCATATTATATCTTACCATGAAACATAGAAATGAGATGCGATATCGCGTTTTAAGAAGCATTAGAACTCTATTGCTACGATACGTAGACATTTGCAAACGCTATTTCCTTGCAAGGAAGTGTCGCATTTACATTCATTTGAAGTGTAGACGAGGAATACATAACACTTCGCAAATCATATTATATCTTACCATGAAACATAGAAATGAGATGCGATTTCGCGTTTTAAGAAGCATTAGAACTCTATTGCTACGATACCTAGACATCTGCAGACGCTATTTCCTAGCAAGGAATTGTCGCATTTACATTCATTTGAAGTGTAGACGAGGAATACATAACACTTCGCAAATCATTTTATACCTTACCATGAAACATAGAAATGGGATGCGATCTCGCGTTTTAAGAAGCATTAGAAATCTATTGCTACGATACGTAGGCATCTGCAAACGCTATTTCCTAGCGAGAAAGTGTCGCATTCACATTCATTTGATGTGTAGGCGAGGAATACATAACACTCCGCAAATCATATTATATCTTACCATGAAACATAGAAATGGGATGCGATATCGCGTTTTAAGAAGCATTAGAACTCTATTGCTACGATACGTAGACATCTGCAAACGCTATTTCCTTGCAAGGAAGTGTCGCATTTACATTCATTTGAAGTGTAGACGAGGAATACATGACACTTCGCAAATCATATTATATCTTATCATGAAACATAGAAATGAGATGCGATATCGCGTTTTAAGAAGCATTAGAACACTATTGCTACGATAGGTAGACATTTGCAAACGCTATTTCCTTGCAAGGAAGTGTCGCATTTACATTCAGTTCATGTGTAGACGAGGAATACATAACACTTCGCAAATCATATTATATCTTACCATGAAACATAGAAATGAGATGCGATATCGCGATTTAAGAATCATAAGAACTCTATTGCTACGATATGTAGGCATCTGCAAACGCTATTTCCTTGCAAGGAAGTGTCGCATTTACATTCATTTGAAGTGTAGACGAGGAATGCATAACTCTTCACAATGAATATTATATCCTATCATGAAACATAGATATGAAATGCAATATCTCGTTTTAAGAAGCATTAGAACTCTATTGCTACGATACCTAGACATCTGCAGACGCTATTTCCTAGCAAGGAAGTGTCGCATTTACATTCATTTGACGTGTAGACGAGGAATACATAACACTTCGCAAATCATTTTATATCTTACCATGAAACATAGAAATGGGATGCGATCTCGCGTTTTCAGAAGCATTAGAAATCTATTGCTACGCCACGTAGGCATCTGCAAACGCTATTTCCTAGCGAGAAAGTGTCGCATTCACGTTCATTTGAAGTGTAGACGAGGAAAACATAACACTTCGCAAATCATATTATATCTTATCATGAAACATAGATATGAAATGCAATATCTCGTTTTAAGAAGCATTAGAACTCTATTGCTACGATACCTAGACATCTGCAGACGCTATTTCCTAGCAAGGAAGTGTCGCATTTACATTCATTTGAAGTGTAGACGAGGAATACATAACACTTCGCAAATCATTTTATATCTTACCATGAAACATAGAAATGGGATGCGAACTCGCGTTTTCAGAAGCATTAGAAATCTATTGCTACGCTACGTAGGCATCTGCAAACGCTATTTCCTAGCGAGAAAGTGTCGCATTCACGTTCATTTGAAGTGTAGACGAGGAAAACATAACACTTCGCAAATCATATTATATCTTATCATGAAACATAGAAATGAGATGCGATATCGCGTTTTAAGAAGCATTAGAACTCTATTGCTACGATACATAGACATTTGCAAACGCTATTTCCTTGCAAGGAAGTGTCGCATTTACATTCATTTGAAGTGTAGACGAGGAATACATAACACTTCGCAAATCATATTATATCTTACCATGAAACATAGAAATGAGATGCGATATCGCGTTTTAAGAAGCATTAGAACTCTATTGCTACGATACCTAGACATCTGCAGACGCTATTTCCTAGCAAGGAAGTGTCGCATTTACATTCATTTGAAGTGTAGACGAGGAATACATAACACTTCGCAAATCATTTTATACCTTACCATGAAACATAGAAATGGGATGCGATCTCGCGTTTTAAGAAGCATTAGAAATCTATTGCTACGATACGTAGGCATCTGCAAACGCTATTTCCTAGCGAGAAAGTGTCGCATTCACATTCATTTGAAGTGTAGAAGAGGAAAACATAACACTTCGCAAATCATATTATATCTTACCATGAAACATAGAAATGAGATGCGATATCGCGTTTTAAGAAGCATTAGAACTCTATTGCTACGATACGTAGAAATTTGCAAACGCTATTTCCTTGCAAGGAAGTGTCGCATTTACATTCATTTGAAGTGTAGACGAGGAGTACATAACACTTCGCAAATCATATTATATCTTACCATGAAACATAGAAATGAGATGCGATATCGCGTTTTAAGAAGCATTAGAACTCTATTGCTACGATACCTAGACATCTGCAGACGCTATTTCCTAGCAAGGAAGTGTCGCATTTACATTCATTTGAAGTGTAGACGAGGAATACATAACACTTCGCAAGTCATATTATATCTTACCATGAAACATAGAAATGAGATGCGATATCGCGTTTTAAGAAGCATTAGAACTCTATTGCTACGATACGTAGACATCTGCAAACGCTATTTCCTTGCAAGGAAGTGTCGCATTTACATTCATTTGATGTGTAGACGAGGAATACATAACACTTCGCAAATCATATTATATCTTACCATGAAACATAGAAATGAGATGCGATATCGCGTTTTAAGAATCATAAGAACTCTATTGCTACGATACGTAGACATCTGCAAACGCTATTTCCTTGCAAAGAAGTGTCGCATTTACATTCATTTGATGTGTAGACGAGGAATACATAACACTTCGCAAATCATATTATATCTTTCCATGAAACATAGAAATGAGATGCGATATCGCGTTTTAAGAATCATAAGAACTCTATTGCTACGATACGTAGACATCTGCAAACGCTATTTCCTTGCAAAGAAGTGTAGCATTTACATTCATTTGATGTGTAGACGAGGAATACATAACACTTCGCAAATCATATTATATCTTTCCATGAAACATAGAAATGAGATGCGATATCGCGTTTTAAGAATCATAAGAACTCTATTGCTACGATACGTAGACATCTGCAAACGCTATTTCCTCGCAAAGAAGTGTCGCAATTACATTCATTTGAATCGTAGACGAGGAATGCATAACACTTCACAATGAATATTATATCTTATCATGAAACATAGATATGAGATGCAATATCTCGTTTTAAGAAGCATTTGAACTCTATTGCTTCGATACGTAGACATCTGCAAACGCTATTTCCTTGCAAGGAAGTGTCGCATTTACATTCATTTGATGTGTAGACGAGGAATACACAACACTTCGCAAATAATATTATATCTTACCATGAAACATAGAAATGAGATGCGATATCGCGTTTTAAGAATCATAAGAACTCTATTGCTAAGATACGTAGACATCTGCAAACGCTATTTCCTTGCAAAGAAGTGTCGCATTTACATTCATTTGAAGTGTAGACGAGGAATACATAACACTTCGCAAATCATATTATATCTTACCATGAAACATAGAAATGAGATGCGATATCGCGTTTTAAGAATCATAAGAACTCTATTGCTACGATACGTAGACATCTGCAAGCGCTATTTCCTTGCAAGGAAGTGTCGCATTTACATTCAGTTGATGTGTAGACGAGGAATACATAACACTTCGCAAATCATATTATATCTTACCATGAAACATAGAAATGAGATGCGATATCGCGTTTTAAGAATCATAAGAACTCTATTGCTACGATACGTAGACATCTGCAAACGCTATTTCCTTGCAAAGAAGTGTCGCACTTACATTCATTTGATGTGTAGACGAGGAATACATAACACTTCGCAAATCATATTATATCTTTCCATGAAACATAGAAATGAGATGCGATATCACGTTTTAAGAATCATAAGAACTCTATTGCTACGATACGTAGACTTCTGCAAACGCTATTTCCTTGCAAAGAAGTGTCGCATTTACATTCATTTGATGTGTAGACGAGGAATACATAACACTTCGCAAATCATATTATATCTTTCCATGAAACATAGAAATGAGATGCTATATCGCGTTTTAAGAATCATAAGAACTCTATTGCTACGATACGTAGACATCTGCAAACGCTATTTCCTTGCAAGGAAGTGTCGCATTTACATTCATTTGAAGTGTAGACGAGGAATACATGACACTTCGCAAATCATATTATATCTTATCATGAAACATAGAAATGAGATGCGATATCGCGTTTTAAGAAGCATTAGAACACTATTGCTACGATAGGTAGACATTTGCAAACGCTATTTCCTTGCAAGGAAGTGTCGCATTTACATTCATTTGAAGTGTAGACGAGGAATACATAACACTTCGCAAATCATATTATATCTTACCATGAAATATAGAAATGAGATGCGATATCGCGTTTTAAGAAGCATTAGAACTCTATTGCTACGATACCTAGACATCTGCAGACGCTATTTCCTAGCAAGGAAGTGTCGCATTTACATTCATTTGAAGTGTAGACGAGGAATACATAACACTTCGCAAGTCATATTATATCTTACAATGAAACATAGAAATGAGATGCGATATCGCGTTTTAAGAAGCATTAGAACACTATTGCTACGATAGGTAGACATTTGCAAACGCTATTTCCTTGCAAGGAAGTGTCGCATTTACATTCATTTGAAGTGTAGACGAGGAATACATAACACTTCGCAAATCATATTATATCTTACCATGAAATATAGAAATGAGATGCGATATCGCGTTTTAAGAAGCATTAGAACTCTATTGCTACGATACGTAGACATCTGCAAACGCTATTTCCTCGCAAGGAAGTGTCGCATTTACATTCATTTGAAGTGTAGACGAGGAATACATGACACCTCGCAAATCATATTATATCTTATCATGAAACATAGAAATGAGATGCGATATCGCGTTTTAAGTAGCATTAGAACACTATTGCTACGATAGGTAGACATTTGCAAACGCTATTTCCTTGCAAGGAAGTGTCGCATTTACATTCATTTGAAGTGTAGACGAGGAATACATAACACTTCGCAAATCATATTATATCTTACCATGAAATATAGAAATGAGATGCGATATCGCGTTTTAAGAAGCATTAGAATTCTATTGCTACGATACCCAGACATCTGCAGACGCTATTTCCTAGCAAGGAAGTGTCGCATTTACATTCATTTGAAGTGTAGACGAGGAATACATAACA
Source organism: Xylocopa sonorina (assembly GCF_050948175.1). Taxonomy (NCBI): domain Eukaryota; kingdom Metazoa; phylum Arthropoda; class Insecta; order Hymenoptera; family Apidae; genus Xylocopa; species Xylocopa sonorina. Next base: position 1,016,695 of record NW_027490113.1, on the reverse strand, counting down.
CTTCGCAAGTCATATTATATCTTACCATGAAACATAGAAATGAGATGCGATATCGCGTTTTAAGAAGCATTAGAAATCTATTGCTACGATACGTAGACATCTGCAAACGCTATTTCCTTGCAAGGAAGTGTCGCATTTACATTCATTTGATGTGTAGACGAGGAATACATAACACTTCGCAAATCATATTATATCTTACCATGAAACATAGAAATGAGATGCGATATCGCGTTTTAAGAAGCATTAGAACTCTATTGCTACGATACGTAGACATCTGCAAACGCTATTTCCTTGCAAGGAAGTGTCGCATTTACATTCATTTGAAGTGTAGACGAGGAATACATGACACTTCGCAAATCATATTATATCTTATCATGAAACATAGAAATGAGATGCGATATCGCGTTTTAAGAAGCATTAGAACACTATTGCTACGATAGGTAGACATTTGCAAACGCTATTTCCTTGCAAGGAAGTGTCGCATTTACATTCATTTGAAGTGTAGACGAGGAATACATAACACTTCGCAAATCATAGTATATCTTACCATGAAATATAGAAATGAGATGCGATATCGCGTTTTAAGAAGCATTAGAACTCTATTGCTACGATACCTAGACATCTGCAGACGCTATTTCCTAGCAAGGAAGTGTCGCATTTACATTCATTTGAAGTGTAGACGAGGAATACATGACTCTTCGCAAATCATATTATATCTTATCATGAAACATAGAAATGAGATGCGATATCGCGTTTTAAGAAGCATTAGAACACTATTGCTACGATAGGTCGACATTTGCAAACGCTATTTCCTTGCAAGGAAGTGTCGCATTTACATTCAGTTCATGTGTAGACGAGGAATACATAACACTTCGCAAATCATATTATATCCTACCATGAAACATAGAAATGAGATGCGATATCGCGTTTTAAGAATCATAAGAACTCTATTGCTACGTTACGTAGACATCTGCAAACGCTATTTCCTTGCAAGGAAGTGTCGCATTTACATTCATTTGAAGTGTAGACGAGGAATGCATAACACTTCACAATGAATATTATATCTTATCATGAAACATAGATATGAAATGCAATATCTCGTTTTAAGAAGCATTAGAACTCTATTGCTACGATACCTAGACATCTGCAGACGCTATTTCCTAGCAAGGAAGTGTCGCATTTACATCCATTTGAAGTGTAGACGAGGAATACATAACACTTCGCAAATCATTTTATATCTTACCATGAAACATAGAAATGGGATGCGATCTCGCGTTTTAAGAAGCATTAGAAATCTATTGCTACGATACGTAGGCATCTGCAAACGCTATTTCCTAGCAAGGAAGTGTCGCATTTACATTCATTTGAAGTGTAGACGAGGAATACATAACACTTCGCAAATCATATTATATCTTACCATGAAACTGTAACGTCCGGCGTGCCGCCTTCCACCCCCCAGCGCCACCCACAGCATCCGGCAGCGACGCATCTACCGCCAGCCGCATCCAAGTGCGTGGAAAGAGCGCCTTCACACACGGGAAAGCAGACCGAACGCCGAGCTAAGGCAGCCAGATATCCACGAGCACGCAGGAGATCGACCGTACGACCGCGCGACGATGCGCGCTATCGCCAGAGTTGGGAGACATGCAGCCTCCAGCCGCACGAACAGATCACCGAGCATCTCGCCGATTCGCCTACGCCATCCTCCCATTATTCTTATTTTGATAATGTATATTCATAAGAACGTCCTAGAATTAAGTACACGACACAACTAATGTACATACGCAAACAACACACATATAGTTCTTAATATATCTGCGAATTCTCATAGCCATAAGTTTCGATACGCCCAAGCAACCGTTCGACGCGCGCGGCTCACGCTTAACGCGAGCCGCGCCCCACTCCGACCGGCCGCCCCACTTCGCGGGCCGAGCGGCCACCCCACTCCGGGGTCCAGCGACTCGCACGCCACGCGACTCGAGGAGGTCGCGGACACGCGAGCTGAAGATCAGTTCCGATCAGTCCTTCGAACCGAGGAGTTCCAATCTCGCTCTCAATGCCTCAATCGGAGGTGTTTCTAATTCTACTTCAATTCTAGTTCAAGTCAATTCATTCCAATTCTAAACGTTAAGTCTATCTTTAACTTAGCCTTAGGGAAGTCAGTGTAAGCTTAGGTTTATATTAGAATATATTTTATTTTACCTTACATGTACAAGTTTAAATTTGATTATTATCCTCTAATTTCATTATTATCTACGAATTCTTCCACGAGCTATCGCGTGGATATCCATCATTCGAATCCAATCGCTAGTTGACCTTGGTAACCGGCTGGTTAGAGCGGACCGCCGCTTAACTTCGCCGATCCACAGCGGAAACTACGTGCGGATATAGTCGACGTTTCACCCTTCTGGACCGATAGGTTAGAGCGGACCGCCGCTTATCCGATTCGTATCCGGATTGCTGGAACTAGACGCGAATGTGTCTCAATCCGAATCGTAAAGCTCGACGTGCGGGACGGAAGAATTACCTACGTCGACTTATGCGCGATTACTTGGGCATCGAAGCCCTTTCGTCTCTTCGTTCGAACACCACCGTTCCAGTGGCTCTTCAACAACCAGCTCCGTCGCCTTCTTCCGGCCAAGGCAAGCCGATCAGCACAGGAAACCCGCTACGTTGGAGACTCATCCCTCTTACGATCCAGCCTCGCAGCCCTTACGCAGGGACGATTCCGGAAAGCGATCCTCGACAGCAACAGTATCTCAGGAAGGGATACTAAATTAACAACGATTCAAGACAGCAAGGGTAGGATCTTTCCTATTTACCGCGATCGCGTTTTGAAAGTGTTCGTTGTCCCACGAAAGGAACCCGGAACCCGTCGCAATTAAGCGTGCCGAGTCCGTTTTCTGGCTGCGTGTCATCCGCGAATAAAACGGAAATTTTCCACCCTCGCGACGTGACAATAAAATGATTTGCGAAGTCTTATGTATTCCTCGTCTACACTTCAAATGAATGTAAATGCGACACTTCCTTGCAAGGAAATAGCGTTTGCAGATGTCTACGTGTCGTAGCAATAGAGTTCTAATGCTTCTTAAAACGCGATATCGCATCTCATTTCTATGTTTCATGGTAAGATATAATATGATTTGCGAAGTGTTATGTATTCCTAGTCTACACTTCAAATGAATGTAAATGCGACACTTCCTTGCAAGGAAATAGCGTTTGCAAATGTCTACCTATCGTAGCAATAGTGTTCTAATGCTTCTTAAAACGCGATATCGCATCTCATTCCTATGTTTCATCATAAGATATAATATGATTTGCGAAGTGTCATGTATTCCTCGTCTACACTTCAAATGAATGTAAATGCGACACTTCCTTGCAAGGAAATAGCGTTTGCAGATGTCTACGTATCGTAGCAATAGAGTTCTAATGCTTCTTAAAACGCGATATCGCATCTCATTTCTATGTTTCATGGTAAGATATAATATGATTTGCGAAGTGTTATGTATTCCTCGTCTACACATCAACTGAATGTAAATGCGACACTTCCTTGCAAGGAAATAGCGCTTGCAGATGTCTACGTATCGTAGCAATAGAGTTCTTATGATTCTTAAAACGCGATATAGCATCTCATTTCTATGTTTCATGGTAAGATATAATATGATTTGCGAAGTGTTATGTATTCCTAGTCTACACTTCAAATGAATGTAAATGCGACACTTCTTTGCAAGGAAATAGCGTTTGCAAATGTCTACGTATCGTAGCAATAGAGTTCTTATGATTCTTAAAACGCGATATCGCATCTCATTCCTATGTTTCATGGTAAGATATAATATGATTTGCGAAGTGTTATGTTTTCCTCTTCTACACTTCAAATGAATGTGAATGCGACACTTTCTCGCTAGGAAATAGCGTTTGCAGATGCCTACGTATCGTAGCAATAGATTTCTAATGCTTCTTAAAACGCGAGATCGCATCCCATTTCTATGTTTCATGGTAAGGTATAAAATGATTTGCGAAGTGTTATGTATTCCTCGTCTACACTTCAAATGAATGTAAATGCAACACTTCCTTGCTAGGAAATAGCGTCTGCAGATGTCTAGGTATCGTAGCAATAGAGTTCTAATGCTTCTTAAAACGCGATATCGCATCTCATTTCTATGTTTCATGGTAAGATATAATATGATTTGCGAAGTGTTATGTATTCCTCGTCTACACTTCAAATGAATGTAAATGTGACACTTCCTTGCAAGGTAATAGCGTTTGCAAATGTCTACGTATCGTAGCAATAGAGTTCTAATGCTTCTTAAAACGCGATATCGCATCTCATTTCTATGTTTCATGGTAAGATATAATATGATTTGCGAAGTGTTATGTTTTCCTCGTCTACACTTAAAATGAACGTGAATGCGACACTTTCTCGCTAGGAAATAGCGTTTGCAGATGCCTCCGTAGCGTAGCAATAGATTTCTAATGCTTCTTAAAACGCGATATCGCATCTCGTTTCTATGTTTCATGGTAAGATATAATATGATTTGCGAAGTGTTATGTATTCCTCGTCTACACATCAACAGAATGTAAATGCGACACTTCCTTGCAAGGAAGTAGCGCTTGCAGATGTCTACGTATCGTAGCAATAGAGTTCTTATGATTCTTAAAACGCGATATAGCATCTCATTTCTATGTTTCATGGTAAGATATAATATGATTTGCGAAGTGTTATGTATTCCTAGTCTACACTTCAAATGAATGTAAATGCGACACTTCTTTGCAAGGAAATAGCGTTTGCAGATGTCTACGTATCGTAGCAATAGAGTTCTTATTATTCTTAAAACGCGATATCGCATCTCATTCCTATGTTTCATGGTAAGATATAATATGATTTGCGAAGTGTTATGTTTTCCTCTTCTACACTTCAAATGAATGTGAATGCGACACTTTCTCGCTAGGAAATAGCGTTTGCAGATGCCTACGTATCGTAGCAATAGATTTCTAATGCTTCTTAAAACGCGAGATCGCATCCCATTTCTATGTTTCATGGTAAGGTATAAAATGATTTGCGAAGTGTTATGTATTCCTCGTCTACACTTCAAATGAATGTAAATGCAACACTTCCTTGCTAGGAAATAGCGTCTGCAGATGTCTAGGTATCGTAGCAATAGAGTTCTAATGCTTCTTAAAACGCGATATCGCATCTCATTTCTATGTTTCATGGTAAGATATAATATGATTTGCGAAGTGTTATGTATTCCTCGTCTACACTTCAAATGAATGTAAATGCGACACTTCCTTGCAAGGAAATAGCGTTTGCAAATGTCTACGTATCGTAGCAATAGATTTCTAATGCTTCTTAAAACGCGAGATCGCATCCCATTTCTATGTTTCATGGTAAGGTATAAAATGATTTGCGAAGTGTTATGTATTCCTCGTCTACACTTCAAATGAATGTAAATGCGACACTTCCTTGCTAGGAAATAGCGTCTGCAGATGTCTACCTATCGTAGCAATAGAGTTCTAGTACTTCTTAGAACGCGATATCGCATCTCATTTCTATGTTTCATGGTAAGATATAATATGATTTGCCAAGTGTTATGTATTCCTCGTCTACACTTCAATTGAATGTAAATGCGACACTTCCTTGCAAGGAAATAGCGTTTGCAGATGTCTAGGTATCGTAGCAATTGAGTTCTAATGCTTCTTAAAACGAGATATTGCATCTCATATCTATGTTTCATGATAAGATATAATATTCATTGTGAAGTGTTATGCATTCCTCGTCTACACTTCAAATGAATGTAAATGCGACACTTCCTTGCAAGGAAATAGCGTTCGCAGATGTCTACGTATCGTAGCAATAGAGTTCTTATTATTCTTAAAACGCGATATCGCATCTCATTTCTATGTTTCATGGTAAGATATAATATGACTTGCGAAGTGTTATGTATTCCTCGTCTACACTTCAAATGAATGTAAATGCGACACTTCCTTGCTAGGAAATAGCGTTTGCAGATGTCTACGTATCGTAGCAATAGAGTTCTAATGCTTCTTAAAACGCGATATCGCATCTCATTTCTATGTTTCATCGTAAGATATAATATGATTTGCGAAGTGTTATGTATTCCTCGTCTACACATCAAATGAATGTAAATGCGACACTTCCTTGCTAGGAAATAGCGTCTGCAGATGTCTACCTATCGTAGCAATAGAGTTCTAGTACTTCTTAGAACGCGATATCGCATCTCATTTCTACGTTTCATGGTAAGGTATAACATGATTTGCGAAGTGTCATGTATTCCTCGTCTACACTTCAAATGAATGTGAATGCGATACTTCCTCGCTAGGAAATAGCGTCTGCAGATGTCTAGGTATCGTAGCAATAGAGTTCTAATGCTTCTTAAAACGCGATATCGCATCTCATTTCTATGTTTTATGGTAAGATATAATATGATTTGCCAAGTGTTATGTATTCCTCGTCTACACTTCAAATGAATGTAAATACGACACTTCCTTGCTAGGAAATAGCGTCTGCAGATGTCTAGGTATCGTAGCAATAGAGTTCTAATGCTTCTTAAAACGAGATATTGCATCTCATATCTATGTTTCATGATAAGATACAATATTCATTGTGAAGTGTTATGCATTCCTCGTCTACGATTCAAATGAATGTAAATGCGACACTTCTTTGCAAGGAAATAGCGTTTGCAGATGTCTACGTATCGTAGCAATAGAGTTCTTATGATTCTTAGAACGCGATATCGCATCTCATTTCTATGTTTCATGGTAAGATATAATATGATTTGCGAAGTGTTATGTATTCCTCGTCTACACATCAAATGAATGTAAATGCGACACTTCTTTGCAAGGAAATAGCGTTTGCAGATGTCTACGTATCGTAGCAATAGAGTTCTTATGATTCTTAAAACGCGATATCGCATCTCATTTCTATGTTTCATGGTAAGATATAATATGATTTGCGAAGTGTTATGTATTCCTCGTCTACACATCAAATGATTGTAAATGCGACACTTCCTTGCAAGTAAATAGCGTTTGCAGATGTCTACGTATCGTAGCAATAGAGTTCTAATGCTTCTTAAAACGCGATATCGCATCTCATTTCTATGTTTCATGGTAAGATATAATATGACTTGCGAAGTGTTATGTATTCCTCGTCTACACTTCAAATGAATGTAAATGCGACACTTCCTTGCTAGGAAATAGCGTCTGCAGATGTCTAGGTATCGTAGCAATAGAATTCTAATGCTTCTTAAAACGCGATATCGCATCTCATTTCTATGTTTCATGGTAAGATATAATATGATTTGCGAAGTGTTATGTATTCCTCGTCTACACTTCAAATGAATGTAAATGCGACACTTCCTTGCAAGGAAATAGCGTTTGCAGATGTCTACGTATCGTAGCAATAGGGTTCTTATGATTCTTAAAACGCGATATCGCATCTCATTTCTATGTTTCATGGTAAGGTATAACATGATTTGCGAAGTGTCATGTATTCCTCGTCTACACTTCAAATGAATGTGAATGCGATACTTCCTCGCTAGGAAATAGCGTCTGCAGATGTCTAGGTATCGTAGCAATAGAGATCTAATGCTTCTTAAAACGCGATATCGCATCTCATTTCTATGTTTCATGATAAGATATAATATGACTTGCGAAGTGTTATGTATTCCTCGTCTACACTTCAAATGAATGTAAATGCGACACTTCCTTGCTAGGAAATAGCGTCTGCAGATGTCTAGGTATCGTAGCAATAGAGTTCTAATGCTTCTTACAACGCGATATCGCATCTCATTTCTATGTTTCATGGTAAGATATAATATGATTTGCGAAGTGTTATGTTTTCCTCGTCTACACTTCAAATGAATGTGAATGCGACACTTTCTCGCTAGGAAATAGCGTTTGCAGATGTCTAGGTATCGTAGCAATAGAGTTCTAATGCTTCTTAAAACGAGATATTGCATCTCATATCTATGTTTCATGATAAGATATAATATTCATTGTGAAGTGTTATGCATTCCTCGTCTACGATTCAAATGAATGTAAATGCGACACTTCTTTGCAAGGAAATAGCGTTTGCAGATGTCTACGTATCGTAGCAACAGAGTTATTATGATTCTTAAAACGCGATATCGCATCTCATTTCTATGTTTCATGGTAAGATATAATATGATTTGCGAAGTGTTATGTATTCCTCGTCTACACATCAAATGAATGTAAATGCGACACTTCTTTGCAAGGAAATAGCGTTTGCAGATGTCTACGTATCGTAGCAATAGAGTTCTTATGATTCTTAGAACGCGATATCGCATCTCATTTCTATGTTTCATGGTAAGATATAATATGATTTGCGAAGTGTTATGTATTCCTCGTCTACACATCAAATGAATGTAAATGCGACACTTCCTTGCAAGGAAATAGCGTTTGCAGATGTCTACGTATCGTAGCAATAGAGTTCTAATGCTTCTTAAAACGCGATATCGCATCTCATTTCTATGTTTCATGGTAAGATATAATATGACTTGCGAAGTGTTATGTATTCCTCGTCTACACTTCAAATGAATGTAAATGCGACACTTCCTTGCTAGGAAATAGCGTCTGCAGATGTCTAGGTATCGTAGCAATAGAGTTATAATGCTTCTTAAAACGCGATATCGCATCTCATTTCTATGTTTCATGGTAAGATATAATATGATTTGCGAAGTGTTATGTATTCCTCGTCTACACTTCAAATGAATGTAAATGCGACACTTCCTTGCAAGGAAATAGCGTTTGCAAATGTCTACGTATCGTAGCAATAGAGTTCTAATGCTTCTTAAAACGCGATATCGCATCTCATTTCTATGTTTCATGGTAAGATATAATATGATTTGCGAAGCGTTATGTTTTCCTCGTCTACACTTCAAATGAATGTGAATGCGACACTTTCTCGCTAGGAAATAGCGTTTGCAGATGCCTAAGTATCGTAGCAATAGATTTCTAATGCATCTTAAAACGTGAGATCGCATCCCATTTCTATGTTTCATGGTATGATATAAAATGATTTGCGAAGTGTTATGTATTCCTCGTCTACACTTCAAATGAATGTAAATGCGACACTTCCTTGCTAGGAAATAGCGTCTGCAGATGTCTAGGTATCGTAGCAATAGAGTTCTAATGCTTCTTAAAACGAGATATTGCATCTCATATCTATGTTTCATGATAAGATATAATATTCATTGTGAAGTGTTATGCATTCCTCGTCTACACTTCAAATGAATGTAAATGCGACACTTCCTTGCAAGGAAATAGCGTTTGCAGATGTCTACGTATCGTAGCAATAGAGTTCTAATGCTTCTTAAAACGCGATATCGCATCTCATTTCTATGTTTCATCGTAAGATATAATATGATTTGCGAAGTGTTATGTATTCCTCGTCTACACATCAAATGAATGTACATGCGACACTTCCTTGCTAGGAAATAGCGTCTGCAGATGTCTACCTATCGTAGCAATAGAGTTCTAGTACTTCTTAGAACGCGATATCGCATCTCATTTCTAAGTTTCATGGTAAGGTATAACGTGATTTGCGAAGTGTCATGTATTCCTCGTCTACACTTCAAATGAATGTGAATGCGATACTTCCTCGCTAGGAAATAGCGTCTGCAGATGTCTAGGTATCGTAGCAATAGAGTTCTAATGCTTCTTAAAACGCGATATCGCATCTCATTTCTATGTTTCATGGTAAGATATAATATGATTTGCCAAGTGTTATGTATTCCTCGTCTACACTTCAATTGAATGTAAATGCGACACTTCCTTGCAAGGAAATAGCGTTTGCAGATGTCTACGTATCGTAGCAATAGGGTTCTTATGATTCTTAAAACGCGATATCGCATCTCATTTCTATGTTTCATGGTAAGGTATAACATGATTTGCGAAGTGTCATGTATTCCTCGTCTACACTTCAAATGAATGTGAATATGATACTTCCTCGCTAGGAAATGGCGTCTGCAGATGTCTAGGTATCGTAGCAATAGATTTCTAATGCTTCTTAAAACGCGAGATCGCATCCCATTTCTATGTTTCATGGTAAGATATAAAATGATTTGCGAAGTGTTATGTATTCCTCGTCTACACTTCAAATGAATGTAAATGCGACACTTTCTCGCTAGGAAATAGCGTTTGCAGATGCCTACGTATCGTAGCAATAGATTTCTAATGCTTCTTAATTGCGAGATCGCATCCCATTTCTATGTTTCATGGTAAGATATAAAATGATTTGCGAAGTGTTATGTATTCCTCGTCTACACTTCAAATGAATGTAAATGCGACACTTCCTTGCTAGGAAATAGCGTCTGCAGATGTCTAGGTATCGTAGCAATGGAGTTCTAATGCTTCTTAAAACGCGATATCGCATCTCATTTCTATGTTTCATGGTAAGATATAATATGATTTGCGAAGTGTTATGTATTCCTCGTCTACACATCAAATGAATGTAAATGCGACACTTCCTTGCAAGGAAATAGCGTTTGCAGATGTCTACGTATCGTAGCAATAGAGTTCTTATGATTCTTAAAACGCGATATCGCATCTCATTTCTATGTTTCACGGTAAGATATAATATGATTTGCGAAGTGTTATGTATTCCTCGTCTACACATCAAACGAATGTAAATGCGACACTTCCTTGCAAGGAAATAGCGTTTGCAGATGTCTACGTATCGTAGCAATAGAGTTCTAATGCTTCTTAAAACGCGATATCGCATCTCATTTCTATGTTTCATGGTAAGATATAATATGACTTGCGAAGTGTTATGTATTCCTCGTCTACACTTCAAATGAATGTAAATGCGACACTTCCTTGCTAGGAAATAGCGTCTGCAGATGTCTAGGTATCGTAGCAATAGAGCTCTAATGCTTCTTAAAACGCGATATCGCATCTCATTTCTATGTTTCATGGTAAGATATAATATGATTTGCGAAGTGTTATGTATTCCTCGTCTACACTTCAAATGAATGTAAATGCGACACTTCCTTGCTAGGAAATAGCGTCTGCAGATGTCTAGGTATCGTAGCAATAGAGTTCTAATGCTTCTTAAAACGAGATATTGCATCTCATATCTATGTTTCATGATAAGATATAATATTCATTGTGAAGTGTTATGCATTCCTCGTCTACACTTCAAATGAATGTAAATGCGACACATCCTTGCAAGGAAATAGCGTTTGCAGATGTCTACGTATCGTAGCAATAGAGTTCTAATGCTTCTTAAAACGCGATATCGCATCTCATTTCTATGTTTCATCGTAAGATATAATATGATTTGCGAAGTGTTATGTATTCCTCGTCTACACATCAAATGAATGTACATGCGACACTTCCTTGCTAGGAAATAGCGTCTGCAGATGTCTACCTATCGTAGCAATAGAGTTCTAGTACTTCTTAGAACGCGATATCGCATCTCATTTCTATGTTTCATGGTAAGGTATAACGTGATTTGCGAAGTGTCATGTATTCCTCGTCTACACTTCAAATGAATGTGAATGCGATACTTCCTCGCTAGGAAATAGCGTCTGCAGATGTCTAGGTATCGTAGCAATAGAGTTCTAATGCTTCTTAAAACGCGATATCGCATCTCATTTCTATGTTTCATGGTAAGATATAATATGATTTGCCAAGTGTTATGTATTCCTCATCTACACTTCAATTGAATGTAAATGCGACACTTCCTTGCAAGGAAATAGCGTTTGCAGATGTCTACGTATCGTAGCAATAGGGTTCTTATGATTCTTAAAACGCGATATCGCATCTCATCTCAATGTTTCATGGTAAGGTATAACATGATTTGCGAAGTGTCATGTATTCCTCGTCTACACTTCAAATGAATGTGAATATGATACTTCCTCGCTAGGAAATAGCGTCTGCAGATGTCTAGGTATCGTAGCAATAGATTTCTAATGCTTCTTAAAACGCGAGATCGCATCCCATTTCTATGTTTCATGGTAAGATATAAAATGATTTGCGAAGTGTTATGTATTCCTCGTCTACACTTCAAATGAATGTAAATGCGACACTTTCTCGCTAGGAAATAGCGTTTGCAGATGCCTACGTATCGTAGCAATAGATTTCTAATGCTTCTTAAATGCGAGATCGCATCCCATTTCTATGTTTCATGGTAAGATATAAAATGATTTGCGAAGTGTTATGTATTCCTCGTCTACACTTCAAATGAATGTAAATGCGACACTTCCTTGCTAGGAAATAGCGTCTGCAGATGTCTAGGTATCGTAGCAATGGAGTTCTAATGCTTCTTAAAACGCGATATCGCATCTCATTTCTATGTTTCATGGTAAGATATAATATGATTTGCGAAGTGTTATGTATTCCTCGTCTACACTTCAAATGAATGTAAATGCGACACTTCCTTGCAAGGAAATAGCGTTTGCAAATGTCTACGTATCGTAGCAATAGAGTTCTAATGCTTCTTAAAACGCAATATCGCATCTCATTTCTATGTTTCATGGTAAGATATAATATGATTTGCGAAGTGTTATGTTTTCCTCGTCTACACTTCGAATGAATGTGAATGCGACACTTTCTCGCTAGGAAATAGTGTTTGCAGATGCCTACGTATCGTAGCAATAGATTTCTAATGCTTCTTAAAACGCGAGATCGAATCACATTTCTATGTTTCATGGTAAGATATAAAATGATTTGCGAAGTGTTATGTATTCCTCATCTACACTTCAAATGAATGTAAATGCGACACTTCCTTGCTAGGAAATAGCGTCTGCAGATGTCTAGGTATCGTAGCAATAGAGTTCTAATGCTTCTTAAAACGAGATATTGCATCTCATATCTATGTTTCATGATAAGATATAATATTCATTGTGAAGTATTATGCATTCCTCGTCTACACTTCAAATGAATGTAAATGCGACACTTCCTTGCAAGGAAATAGCGCTTGCAGATGTCTACGTATCGTAGCAATAGAGTTCTTATATTTCTTAAAACGCGATATCGCATCTGATTTCTATGTTTCATGGTAAGATATAATATGACTTGCGAAGTGTTATGTATTCCTCGTCTACACTTCAAATGAATGTAAATGCGACACTTCATTGCTAGGAAATAGCGTCTGCAGATGTCTAGGTATCGTAGCAATAGAGTTCTAATGCTTCTTAAAACGCGATATCGCATCTCATTTCTATGTTTCATGGTAAGATATAATATGATTTGCGAAGTGTTATGTTTTCCTCCTCTACACTTCAAATGAATGTGAATGCGACACTTTCTCGCTAGGAAATAGCGTTTGCAGATGCCTACGTATCGTAGCAATAGATTTCTAATGCTTCTTAAAACGCGAGATCGCATCCCATTTCTATGTTTCATGGTAAGATATAAAATGATTTGCGAAGTGTTATGTATTCCTCGTCTACACTTCAAATGAATGTAAATGCGACACTTTCTCGCTAGGAAATAGCGTTTGCAGATGCCTACGTATCGTAGCAATAGATTTCTAATGCTTCTTAAAGCGCGAGATCGCATCCCATTTCTATGTTTCATGGTAAGATATAGAATGATTTGCGAAGTGTTATGTATTCCTCGTCTACACTTCAAATGAATGTAAATGCGACACTTCCTTGCTAGGAAATAGCGTCTGCAGATGTCTAGGTATCGTAGCAATAGAGTTCTAATGCTTCTTAAAACGCGATATCGCATCTCATTTCTATGTTTCATGGTAAGATATAATATGATTTGCGAAGTGTTATGTATTCCTCGTCTACACTTCAAATGAATGTAAATGCGACACTTCCTTGCAAGGAAATAGCGTTTGCAAATGTCTACGTTTCGTAGCAATAGAGTTCTAATGCTTCTTAAAACGCGATATCGCATCTCATTTCTATGTTTCATGGTAAGATATAATATGATTTGCGAAGTGTTATGTTTTCCTCGTCTACACTTCAAATGAATGTGAATGCGACACTTTCTCGCTAGGAAATAGCGTTTGCAGATGCCTACGTATCGTAGCAATAGATTTCTAATGCTTCTTAAAACGCGAGATCGCATCCCATTTCTATGTTTCATGGTAAGATATAAAATGATTTGCGAAGTGTTATGTATTCCTCGTCTACACTTCAAATGAATGTAAATGCGACACTTCCTTGCTAGGAAATAGCGTCTGCAGATGTCTAGGTATCGTAGCAATGGAGTTCTAATGCTTCTTAAAACGAGATATTGCATCTCATATCTATGTTTCATGATAAGATATAATATTCATAGTGAAGTATTATGCATTCCTCGTCTACACTTCAAATGAATGTAAATGCGACACTTCCTTGCAAGGAAATAGCGCTTGCAGATGTCTACGTATCGTAGCAATAGAGTTCTAATGCTTCCTAAAACGCGATATCGCATCTCATTTCTATGTTTCATGGTTAGATATAATATGACTTGCGAAGTGTTATGTATTCCTCGTCTACACTTCAAATGAATGTAAATGCGACACTTCATTGCTATGAAATAGCGTCTGCAGATGTCTAGGTATCGTAGCAATAGAGTTCTAATGCTTCTTAAAACGCGATATCGCATCTCATTTCTATGTTTCATGATAAGATATAATATGATTTGCGAAGTGTTATGTATTCCTCGTCTACACTTCAAATGAATGTAAATGCGACACTTCCTTGCAAGGAAATAGCGTTTGCAAATGTCTACGTATCGTAGCAATAGAGTTCTAATGCTTCTTAAAACGCAATATCGCATCTCATTTCTATGTTTCATGGTAAGATATAATATGATTTGCGAAGTGTTATGTTTTCCTCGTCTACACTTCGAATGAATGTGAATGCGACACTTTCTCGCTAGGAAATAGCGTTTGCAGATGCCTACGTATCGTAGCAATAGATTTCTAATGCTTCTTAAAACGCGAGATCGCATCACATTTCTATGTTTCATGGTAAGATATAAAATGATTTGCGAAGTGTTATGTATTCCTCGTCTACACTTCAAATGAATGTAAATGCGACACTTCCTTGCTAGGAAATAGCGTCTGCAGATGTCTAGGTATCGTAGCAATAGAGTTCTAATGCTTCTTAAAACGAGATATTGCATCTCATATCTATGTTTCATGATAAGATATAATATTCATTGTGAAGTATTATGCATTCCTCGTCTACACTTCAAGTGAATGTAAATGCGACACTTCCTTGCAAGGAAATAGCGCTTGCAGATGTCTACGTATCGTAGCAATAGAGTTCTTATATTTCTTAAAACGCGATATCGCATCTGATTTCTATGTTTCATGGTAATATATAATATGACTTGCGAAGTGTTATGTATTCCTCGTCTACACTTCAAATGAATGTAAATGCGACACTTCATTGCTAGGAAATAGCGTCTGCAGATGTCTAGGTATCGTAGCAATAGAGTTCTAATGCTTCTTAAAACGCGATATCGCATCTCATTTCTATGTTTCATGGTAAGATATAATATGATTTGCGAAGTGTTATGTTTTCCTCCTCTACACTTCAAATGAATGTGAATGCGACACTTTCTCGCTAGGAAATAGCGTTTGCAGATGCCTACGTATCGTAGCAATAGATTTCTAATGCTTCTTAAAACGCGAGATCGCATCCCATTTCTATGTTTCATGGTAAGATATAAAATGATTTGCGAAGTGTTATGTATTCCTCGTCTACACTTCAAATGAATGTAAATGCGACACTTTCTCGCTAGGAAATAGCGTTTGCAGATGCCTACGTATCGTAGCAATAGATTTCTAATGCTTCTTAAAGCGCGAGATCGCATCCCATTTCTATGTTTCATGGTAAGATATAAAATGATTTGCGAAGTGTTATGTATTCCTCGTCTACACTTCAAATGAATGTAAATGCGACACTTCCTTGCTAGGAAATAGCGTCTGCAGATGTCTAGGTATCGTAGCAATAGAGTTCTAATGCTTCTTAAAACGCGATATCGCATCTCATTTCTATGTTTCATGGTAAGATATAATATGATTTGCGAAGTGTTATGTATTCCTCGTCTACACTTCAAATGAATGTAAATGCGACACTTCCTTGCAAGGAAATAGCGTTTGCAAATGTCTACGTTTCGTAGCAATAGAGTTCTAATGCTTCTTAAAACGCGATATCGCATCTCATTTCTATGTTTCATGGTAAGATATAATATGATTTGCGAAGTGTTATGATTTCCTCGTCTACACTTCAAATGAATGTGAATGCGACACTTTCTCGCTAGGAAATAGCGTTTGCAGATGCCTACGTATCGTAGCAATAGATTTCTAATGCTTCTTAAAACGCGAGATCGCATCCCATTTCTATGTTTCATGGTAAGATATAAAATGATTTGCGAAGTGTTATGTATTCCTCGTCTACACTTCAAATGAATGTAAATGCGACACTTCCTTGCTAGGAAATAGCGTCTGCAGATGTCTAGGTATCGTAGCAATGGAGTTCTAATGCTTCTTAAAACGAGATATTGCATCTCATATCTATGTTTCATGATAAGATATAATATTCATAGTGAAGTATTATGCATTCCTCGTCTACACTTCAAATGAATGTAAATGCGACACTTCCTTGCAAGGAAATAGCGTTTGCAAATGTCTACGTTTCGTAGCAATAGAGTTCTAATGCTTCTTAAAACGCGATATCGCATCTCATTTCTATGTTTCATGATAAGATATAATATGATTTGCGATGTGTCATGTATTCCTCGTCTTCACTTCAAATGAATGTAAATGCGACACTTCCTTGCAAGGAAATAGCGTTTGCAGATGTCTACGTATCGTAGCAATAGAGTTCTAATGCTTCTTAAAACGCGATATCGCATCTCATTTCTATGTTTCATGGAAAGATATAATATGATTTGCGAAGTGCTATGTATTCATCGTCTACACTTCAAATGAATGTAAATGCGACACTTCCTTGCAAGGAAATTGCGTTTGCAAATGTCTACCTATCGTAGCAATAGTGTTCTAATGCTTCTTAAAACGCGATATCGCATCTCATTTCTATGTTTCATGATATGATATAATATGATTTGCGAAGTGTCATGTATTCCTCGTCTACACTTCAAATGAATGTAAATGCGACACTTCCTTGCAAGGAAATAGCGTTTGCAGATGTCTACGTATCGTAGCAATAGAGTTCTAATGCTTCTTAAAACGCGATATCGCATCTCATTTCTATGTTTCATGGTAAGATATAATATGATTTGCGAAGTGTTATGTATTCCTCGTCTACACATCAACTGAATGTAAATGCGACACTTCATTGCTAGGAAATAGCGTCTGCAGATGTCTAGGTATCGTAGCAATAGAGTTCTAATGCTTCTTAAAACGCGATATCGCATCTCATTTCTATGTTTCATGATAAGGTATAATATGATTTGCGAAGTGACATGTATTCCTCGTCTACACTTCAAATGAATGTAAATGCGACACTTCATTGCAAGGAAATAGCGTTGGCAGATGTCTACGTATCGTAGCAATAGAGTTCTAATGCTTCTTAAAACGCGATATCGCATCTCATTCCTATGTTTCATGGTAAGATATAATATGATTTGCGAAGTGTTATGTATTCCTCGTCTACACATCAACTGAATGTAAATGCGACACTGCCTTGCAAGGAAATAGCGCTTGCAGATGTCTACGTACCGTAGCAATAGAGTTCTTATGATTCTTAAAACGCGATATCGCATCTCATTTCTATGTTTCATGGTAAGATATAATATGATTTGCGAAGTGTTATGTATTCCTCGTCTACACTTCAAATGAATGTAAATGCGACACTTCTTTGCAAGGAAATAGCGTTTGCAGATGTCTACGTATCGTAGCAATAGAGTTCTTATGATTCTTAAAACGCGATATCGCATCTCATTTCTATGTTTCATGGTAAGATATAATATTATTTGCGAAGTGTTATGTATTCCTCGTCTACACTTCAAATGAATGTAAATGCGACACTTCCTTGCAAGGAAATAGCGTTTACAAATGTCTACCTATCGTAGCAATAGTGTTCTAATGCTTCTTAAAACGCGATATCGCATCTCATTTCTATGTTTCATGATAAGATATAATATGATTTGCGAAGTGTCATGTATTCCTCGTCTACACTTCAAATGAATGTAAATGCGACACTTCCTTGCAAGGAAATAGCGTTTGCAGATGTCTACGTATCGTAGCAATAGAGTTCTAATGCTTCTTAAAACGCGATATCGCATCTCATTTCTATGTTTCATGGTAAGATATAATATGATTTGCGAAGTGTTATGTATTCCTCGTCTACACTTCAAATGAATGTAAATGCGACACTTCTTTGCAAGGAAATAGCGTTTGCAGATGTCTACGTATCGTAGCAATAGAGTTCTAATGCTTCTTAAAACGCGATATCGCATCTCATTTCTATGTTTCATGGTAAGATATAATATGACTTGCGAAGAGTTATGTATTCCTCGTCTACACTTCAAATGAATGTAAATGCGACACTTCCTTGCTAGGAAATAGCGTCTGCAGATGTCTAGGTATCGTAGCAATAGAGTTCTAATGCTTCTTAAAACGCGATATCGCATCTCATTTCTATGTTTCATGGTAAGATATAATATGATTTGCGAAGTGTTATGTATTCCTCGTCTACACTTCAAATGAATGTAAATGCGACACTTCCTTGCAAGGAAATAGCGCTTACAAATGTCTACCTATCGTAGCAATAGTGTTCTAATGCTTCTTAAAACGCGATATCGCATCTCATTTCTATGTTTCATGATAAGATATAATATGATTTGCGAAGTGTCATGTATTCCTCGTCTACACTTCAAATGAATGTCAATGCGACACTTCCTTGCAAGGAAATAGCGTTTGCAGATGTCTACGTATCGTAGCAATAGAGTTCTAATGCTTCTTAAAACGCTATATCGCATCTCATTTCTATGTTTCATGGTAAGATATAATATGATTTGCGAAGTGTTATGTATTCCTCGTCTACACTTCAAATGAATGTAAATGCGACACTTCTTTGCAAGGAAATAGCGTTTGCAGATGTCTACGTATCGTAGCAATAGAGTTCTAATGCTTCTTAAAACGCGATATCGCATCTCATTTCTATGTTTCATGGTAAGATATAATATGACTTGCGAAGAGTTATGTATTCCTCGTCTACACTTCAAATGAATGTAAATGCGACAATTCCTTGCTAGGAAATAGCGTCTGCAGATGTCTAGGTATCGTAGCAATAGAGTTCTAATGCTTCTTAAAACGCGATATCGCATCTCATTTCTATGTTTCATGGTAAGATATAATATGATTTGCGAAGTGTTATGTATTCCTCGTCTATACTTCAAATGAATGTAAATGCGACACTTCCTTGCAAGGAAATAGCGTTTGCAAATTTCTACGTATCGTAGCAATAGAGTTCTAATGCTTCTTAAATCGCGATATCGCATCTCATTTCTATGTTTCATGGTAAGATATAATATGATTTGCGAAGTGTTATGTTTTCCTCTTCTACACTTCAAATGAATGTGAATGCGACACTTCATTGCTAGGAAATAGCGTCTGCAGATGTCTAGGTATCGTAGCAATAGAGTTCTAATGCTTCTTAAAACGCGATATCGCATCTCATTTCTATGTTTCATGATAAGGTATAATATGATTTGCGAAGTGACATGTATTCCTCGTCTACACTTCAAATGAATGTAAATGCGACACTTCATTGCAAGGAAATAGCGTTGGCAGATGTCTACGTATCGTAGCAATAGAGTTCTAATGCTTCTTAAAACGCGATATCGCATCTCATTTCTATGTTTCATGGTAAGATATAATATGATTTGCGAAGTGTTATGTATTCCTCGTCTACACATCAACTGAATGTAAATGCGACACTGCCTTGCAAGGAAATAGCGCTTGCAGATGTCTACGTAACGTAGCAATAGAGTTCTTATGATTCTTAAAACGCGATATCGCATCTCATTTCTATGTTTCATGGTAAGATATAATATGATTTGCGAAGTGTTATGTATTCCTCGTCTACACTTCAAATGAATGTAAATGCGACACTTCTTTGCAAGGAAATAGCGTTTGCAGATGTCTACGTATCGTAGCAATAGAGTTCTTATGATTCTTAAAACGCGATATCGCATCTCATTTCTATGTTTCATGGTAAGATATAATATTATTTGCGAAGTGTTATGTATTCCTCGTCTACACTTCAAATGAATGTAAATGCGACACTTCCTTGCAAGGAAATAGCGTTTACAAATGTCTACCTATCGTAGCAATAGTGTTCTAATGCTTCTTAAAACGCGATATCGCATCTCATTTCTATGTTTCATGATAAGATATAATATGATTTGCGAAGTGTCATGTATTCCTCGTCTACACTTCAAATGAATGTAAATGCGACACTTCCTTGCAAGGAAATAGCGTTTGCAGATGTCTACGTATCGTAGCAATAGAGTTCTAATGCTTCTTAAAACGCGATATCGCATCTCATTTCTATGTTTCACGGTAAGATATAATATGATTTGCGAAGTGTTATGTATTCCTCGTCTACACTTCAAATGAATGTAAATGCGACACTTCTTTGCAAGGAAATAGCGTTTGCAGATGTCTACGTATCGTAGCAATAGAGTTCTAATGCTTCTTAAAACGCGATATCGCATCTCATTTCTATGTTTCATGGTAAGATATAATATGACTTGCGAAGAGTTATGTATTCCTCGTCTACACTTCAAATGAATGTAAATGCGACACTTCCTTGCAAGGAAATAGCGTTTGCAAATGTCTACGTTTCGTAGCAATAGAGTTCTAATGCTTCTTAAAACGCGATATCGCATCTCATTTCTATGTTTCATGATAAGATATAATATGATTTGCGATGTGTCATGTATTCCTCGTCTTCACTTCAAATGAATGTAAATGCGACACTTCCTTGCAAGGAAATAGCGTTTGCAGATGTCTACGTATCGTAGCAATAGAGTTCTAATGCTTCTTAAAACGCGATATCGCATCTCATTTCTATGTTTCATGGAAAGATATAATATGATTTGCGAAGTGCTATGTATTCATCGTCTACACTTCAAATGAATGTAAATGCGACACTTCCTTGCAAGGAAATTGCGTTTGCAAATGTCTACCTATCGTAGCAATAGTGTTCTAATGCTTCTTAAAACGCGATATCGCATCTCATTTCTATGTTTCATGATATGATATAATATGATTTGCGAAGTGTCATGTATTCCTCGTCTACACTTCAAATGAATGTAAATGCGACACTTCCTTGCAAGGAAATAGCGTTTGCAGATGTCTACGTATCGTAGCAATAGAGTTCTAATGCTTCTTAAAACGCGATATCGCATCTCATTTCTATGTTTCATGGTAAGATATAATATGATTTGCGAAGTGTTATGTATTCCTCGTCTACACATCAAATGAATGTAAATGCGACACTTCATTGCTAGGAAATAGCGTCTGCAGATGTCTAGGTATCGTAGCAATAGAGTTCTAATGCTTCTTAAAACGCGATATCGCATCTCATTTCTATGTTTCATGATAAGATATAATATGATTTGCGAAGTGACATGTATTCCTCGTCTACACTTCAAATGAATGTAAATGCGACACTTCATTGCAAGGAAATAGCGTTGGCAGATGTCTACGTATCGTAGCAATAGAGTTCTAATGCTTCTTAAAACGCGATATCGCATCTCATTTCTATGTTTTATGGTAAGATATAATATGATTTGCGAAGTGTTATGTATTCCTCGTCTACACATCAACTGAATGTAAATGCGACACTGCCTTGCAAGGAAATAGCGCTTGCAGATGTCTACGTACCGTAGCAATAGAGTTCTTATGATTCTTAAAACGCGATATCGCATCTCATTTCTATGTTTCATGGTAAGATATAATATTATTTGCGAAGTGTTATGTATTCCTCGTCTACACTTCAAATGAATGTAAATGCGACACTTCCTTGCAAGGAAATAGCGTTTGCAAATGTCTACCTATCGTAGCAATAGTGTTCTAATGCTTCTTAAAACGCGATACCGCATCTCATTTCTATGTTTCATGATAAGATATAATATGATTTGCGAAGTGTCATGTATTCCTCGTCTACACTTCAAATGAATGTAAATGCGACACTTCCTTGCAAGGAAATAGCGTTTGCAAATGTCTACCTATCGCAGCAATAGTGTTCTAATGCTTCTTAAAACGCGATATCGCATCTCATTTCTATGTTTCATGATAAGATATAATATGATTTGCGATGTGTCATGTATTCCTCGTCTTCACTTCAAATGAATGTAAATGCGACACTTCCTTGCAAGGAAATAGCGTTTGCAGATGTCTACGTATCGTAGCAATAGAGTTCTAATGCTTCTTAAAACGCGATATCGCATCTCATTTCTATGTTTCATGGAAAGATATAATATGATTTGCGAAGTGTTATGTATTCATCGTCTACACTTCAAATGAATGTAAATGCGACACTTCCTTGCAAGGAAATTGCGTTTGCAAATGTCTACCTATCGTAGCAATAGTGTTCTGATGCTTCTTAAAACGCGATATCGCATCTCATTTCTATGTTTCATGATAAGATATAATATGATTTGCGAAGTGTCATGTATTCCTCGTCTACACTTCAAATGAATGTAAATGCGACACTTCCTTGCAAGGAAATAGCGTTTGCTGATGTCTACGTATCGTAGCAATAGAGTTCTAATGCTTCTTAAAACGCGATATCGCATCCCATTTCTATGTTTCATGGTAAGATATAATATGATTTGCGAAGTGTTATGTATTCCTCGTCTACACATCAACTGAATGTAAATGCGACACTTCATTGCTAGGAAATAGCGTCTGCAGATGTCTAGGTATCGTAGCAATAGAGTTCTAATGCTTCTTAAAACGCGATATCGCATCTCATTTCTATGTTTCATGATAAGGTATAATATGATTTGCGAAGTGACATGTATTCCTCGTCTACACTTCAAATGAATGTAAATGCGACACTTCATTGCAAGGAAATAGCGTTGGCAGATGTCTACGTATCGTAGCAATAGAGTTCTAATGCTTCTTAAAACGCGATATCGCATCTCATTTCTATGTTTCATGGTAAGATATAATATGATTTGCGAAGTGTTATGTATTCCTCGTCTACACATCAACTGAATGTAAATGCGACACTGCCTTGCAAGGAAATAGCGCTTGCAGATGTCTACGTACCGTAGCAATAGAGTTCTTATGATTCATAAAACGCGATATCGCATCTCATTTCTATGTTTCATGGTAAGATATAATATGATTTGCGAAGTGTTATGTATTCCTCGTCTACACTTCAAATGAATGTAAATGCGACACTTCCTTGCAAGGAAATAGCGTTTACAAATGTCTACCTATCGTAGCAATAGTGTTCTAATGCTTCTTAAAACGCGATATCGCATCTCATTTCTATGTTTCATGGTAAGATATAATATGATTTGCGAAGTGTTATGTATTCCTCGTCTACACTTCAAATGAATGTAAATGCGACACATCCTTGCAAGGAAATAGCGTTTGCAGATGTCTACGTATCGTAGCAATAGAGTTCTAATGCTTCTTAAAACGCGATATCGCATCTCATTTCTATGTTTCATGATAAGATATAATATGATTTGCGAAGTGTCATGTATTCCTCGTCTACACTTCAAATGAATGTAAATGCGACACTTCCTTGCAAGGAAATAGCGTTTGCAGATGTCTACGTATCGTAGCAATAGAGTTCTAATGCTTCTTAAAACGCGATATCGCATCTCATTTCTATGTTTCATGGTAAGATATAATATGACTTGCGAAGTGTTATGTATTCCTCGTCTACACTTCAAATGAATGTAAATGCGACACTTCTTTGCAAGGAAATAGCGTTTGCAGATGTCTAGGTATCGTAGCAATAGAGTTCTAATGCATCTTAAAACGCGATATCGCATCTCATTTCTATGTTTCATGGTAAGATATAATATTATTTGCGAAGTGTTATGTATTCCTCGTCTACACTTCAAATGAATGTAAATGCGACACTTCCTTGCAAGGAAATAGCGTTTACAAATGTCTACCTATCGTAGCAATAGTGTTCTAATGCTTCTTAAAACGCGATATCGCATCTCATTTCTATGTTTCATGATAAGATATAATATGATTTGCGAAGTGTCATGTATTCCTCGTCTACACTTCAAATGAATGTAAATGCGACACTTCCTTGCAAGGAAATAGCGTTTGCAGATGTCTACGTATCGTAGCAATAGAGTTCTAATGCTTCTTAAAACGCGATATCGCATCTCATTTCTATGTTTCATGGTAAGATATAATATGATTTGCGAAGTGTTATGTATTCCTCGTCTACACTTCAAATGAATGTAAATGCGACACTTCTTTGCAAGGAAATAGCGTTTGCAGATGTCTACGTATCGTAGCAATAGAGTTCTAATGCTTCTTAAAACGCGATATCGCATCTCATTTCTATGTTTCATGGTAAGATATAATATGACTTGCGAAGAGTTATGTATTCCTCGTCTACACTTCAAATGAATGTAAATGCGACACTTCCTTGCTAGGAAATAGCGTCTGCAGATGTCTAGGTATCGTAGCAATAGAGTTCTAATGCTTCTTAAAACGCGATATCGCATCTCATTTCTATGTTTCATGGTAAGATATAATATGATTTGCGAAGTGTTATGTATTCCTCGTCTATACTTCAAATGAATGTAAATGCGACACTTCCTTGCAAGGAAATAGCGTCTGCAGATGTCTAGGTATCGTAGCAATAGAGTTCTAATGCTTCTTAAAACGCGATATCGCATCTCATTTCTATGTTTCATGGTAAGATATAATATGATTTGCGAAGTGTTATGTATTCCTCGTCTACACTTCAAATGAATGTAAATGCGACACTTCCTTGCAAGGAAATAGCGTTTGCAAATGTCTACGTATCGTAGCAATAGAGTTCTAATGCCTCTTAAAACGCGATATCGCATCTCATTTCTATGTTTCATGGTAAGATATAATATGATTTGCGAAGTGTTATGTTTTCCTCGTCTACACTTAAAATGAATGTGAATAAGACACTTTCTCGCTAGGAAATAGCGTTTGCAGATGCCTACGTATCGTAGCAATAGATTTCTAATGCTTCTTAAAACGCGAGATCGCATCCCATTTCTATGTTTCACGGTAAGATATAAAATGATTTGCGAAGTGTTATGTATTCCTCGTCTACACTTCAAATGAATGTAAATGCGACACTTCCTTGCTAGGAAATAGCGTCTGCAGATGTCTAGGTATCGTAGCAATAGAGTTCTAATGCTTCTTAAGACGAGATATTGCATTTCATACCTATGTTTCATGATAAGATATAATATTCATTGTGAAGTGTTATGCATTCCTCGTCTACACTTCAAATGAATGTAAATGCGACACTTGCTTGCAAGGAAATAGCGTTTGCAGATGTCTACGTATCGTAGCAATAGAGTTCTTATGATTCTTAAAACGCGATATCGCATCTCATTTCTATGTTTCATGGTAAGATATAATATGATTTGCGAAGTGTTATGTATTCCTCGTCTACACATGAACTGAATGTAAATGCGACACTTCCTTGCAAGGAAATAGCGTTTGCAGATGTCTACGTATCGTAGCAATAGAGTTCTAATGCTTCTTAAAACGCGATATCGCATCTCATTTCTATGTTTCATGGTAAGATATAATATGATTTGCGAAGTGTCATGTATTCCTCGTCTACACTTCAAATGAATGTAAATGCGACACTTCCTTGCAAGGAAATAGCGTTTGCAGATGTCTACGTATCGTAGCAATAGAGTTCTAATGCTTCTTAAAACGCGATATCGCATCTCATTTCTATGTTTCATGGTAAGATATAATATGATTTGCGAAGTGTTATGTATTCCTCTTCTACACTTCAAATGAATGTAAATGCGACACTTCCTTGCAAGGAAATAGCGTTTGCAAATGTCTACCTATCGTAGCAATAGTGTCCTAATGCTTCTTAAAACGCGATATCGCATCTCATTTCTATGTTTCATGATAAGATATAATATGATTTGCGAAGTGTCATGTATTCCTCGTCTACACTTCAAATGAATGTAAATGCGACACTTCCTTGCAAGGAAATAGCGTTTGCAGATGTCTACGTATCGTAGCAATAGAGTTCTAATGCTTCTTAAAACGCGATATCGCATCTCATTTCTATGTTTCATGGTAAGATATAATATGATTTGCGAAGTGTTATGTATTCCTCTTCTACACTTCAAATGAATGTAAATGCGACACTTCCTTGCAAGGAAATAGCGTTTGCAAATGTCTACCTATCGTAGCAATAGTGTCCTAATGCTTCTTAAAACGCGATATCGCATCTCATTTCTATGTTTCATGATAAGATATAATATGATTTGCGAAGTGTCATGTATTCCTCGTCTACACTTCAAATGAATGTAAATGCGACACTTCCTTGCAAGGAAATAGCGTTTGCAGATGTCTACGTATCGTAGCAATAGAGTTCTAATGCTTCTTAAAACGCGATATCGCATCTCATTTCTATGTTTCATGGTAAGATATAATATGATTTGCGAAGTGTTATGTATTCCTCGTCTACACATAAAATGAATGTAAATGCGACACTTCCTTGCAAGGAAATAGCGTTTGCAGATGTCTACGTATCGTAGCAATAGATTTCTAATGCTTCTTAAAACGCGATATCGCATCTCATTTCTATGTTTCATGGTAAGATATAATATGACTTGCGAAGTGTTATGTATTCCTCGTCTACACTTCAAATGAATGTAAATGCGACACTTCCTTGCTAGGAAATAGCGTCTGCAGATGTCTAGGTATCGTAGCAATAGAGTTCTAATGCTTCTTAAAACGCGATATCGCATCTCATTTCTATATTTCATGGTAAGATATAATATGATTTGCGAAGTGTTATGTATTCCTCGTCTACACTTCAAATGAATGTAAATGCGACACTTCCTTGCAAGGAAATAGCGTTTGCAAATGTCTACCTATCGTAGCAATAGTGTTCTAATGCTTCTTAAGACGCGATATCGCATCTCATTTCTATGTTTCATGATAAGATATAATATGATTTGCGAAGTGTCATGTATTCCTCGTCTACACTTCAAATGAATGTAAATGCGACACTTCTTTGCAAGGAAATAGCGTTTGCAGATGTCTACGTATCGTAGCAATAGAGTTCTAATGCTTCTTAAAACGCGATATCGCATCTCATTTCTATGTTTCATGGTAAGATATAATATGATTTGCGAAGTGTTATGTATTCCTCGTCTATACTTCAAATGAATGTAAATGCGACACTTCCTTGCAAGGAAATAGCGTTTACAAATGTCTACCTATCGTAGCAATAGTGTTCTAATGCTTCTTAAAACGCGATATCGCATCTCATTTCTATGTTTCATGGTAAGATATAATATGATTTGCGAAGTGTTATGTATTCTTCGTCTACACTTCAAATGAATGTAAATGCGACACTTCTTTGCAAGGAAATAGCGTTTGCAGATGTCTACGTATCTTAGCAGTAGAGTTCTTATGATTCTTAAAACGCGATATCGCATCTCATTTCTATGTTTCATGGTAAGATATAATATTATTTGCGAAGTGTTATGTATTCCTCGTCTACACATCAAATGAATGTAAATACGACACTTCCTTGCAAGGAAATAGCGTTTGCAGATGTCTACGTATCGAAGCAATAGAGTTCAAATGCTTCTTAAAACGAGATATTGCATCTCATATCTATGTTTCATGATAAGATATAATATTCATTGTGAAGTGTTATGCATTCCTCGTCTACGATTCAAATGAATGTAAATGCGACACTTCTTTGCAAGGAAATAGCGTTTGCAGATGTCTACGTATCGTAGCAATAGAGTTCTTATGATTCTTAAAACGCGATATCGCATCCCATTTCTATGTTTCATGGAAAGATATAATATGATTTGCGAAGTGTTATGTATTCCTCGTCTACACATCAAATGAATGTAAATGCGACACTTCTTTGCAAGGAAATAGCGTTTGCAGATGTCTACGTATCGTAGCAATAGAGTTCTTATGATTCTTAAAACGCGATATCGCATCTCATTTCTATGTTTCATGGTAAGATATAATATGACTTGCGAAGTGTTATGTATTCCTCGTCTACACTTCAAATGAATGTAAATGCGACACTTCCTTGCTAGGAAATAGCGTCTGCAGATGTCTAGGTATCGTAGCAATAGAGTTCTAATGCTTCTTAAAACGCGATATCGCATCTCATTTCTATATTTCACGGTAAGATATAATATGATTTGCGAAGTGTTATGTATTCCTCGTCTACACATCAACTGAATGTAAATGCGACACTTCCTTGCAAGGAAATAGCGCTTGCAGATGTCTACGTATCGTAGCAATAGAGTTCTTATGATTCTTAAAACGCGATATCGCATCTCATTTCTATGTTTCATGGTAAGATATAATATGATTTGCGAAGTGTTATGTATTCTTCGTCTACACTTCAAATGAATGTAAATGCGACACTTCTTTGCAAGGAAATAGCGTTTGCAGATGTCTACGTATCTTAGCAATAGAGTTCTTATGATTCTTAAAACGCGATATCGCATCTCATTTCTATGTTTCATGGTAAGATATAATATTATTTGCGAAGTGTTATGTATTCCTCGTCTACACATCAAATGAATGTAAATACGACACTTCCTTGCAAGGAAATAGCGTTTGCAGATGTCTACGTATCGAAGCAATAGAGTTCAAATGCTTCTTAAAACGAGATATTGCATCTCATATCTATGTTTCATGATAAGATATAATATTCATTGTGAAGTGTTATGCATTCCTCGTCTACGATTCAAATGAATGTAAATGAGACACTTCTTTGCAAGGAAATAGCGTTTGCAGATGTCTACGTATCGTAGCAATAGAGTTCTTATGATTCTTAAAACGCGATATCGCATCCCATTTCTATGTTTCATGGAAAGATATAATATGATTTGCGAAGTGTTATGTATTCCTCGTCTACACATCAAATGAATGTAAATGCGACACTTCTTTGCAAGGAAATAGCGTTTGCAGATGTCTACGTATCGTAGCAATAGAGTTCTTATGATTCTTAAAACGCGATATCGCATCTCATTTCTATGTTTCATGGTAAGATATAATATGACTTGCGAAGTGTTATGTATTCCTCGTCTACACTTCAAATGAATGTAAATGCGACACTTCCTTGCTAGGAAATAGCGTCTGCAGATGTCAAGGTATCGTAGCAATAGAGTTCTAATGCTTCTTAAAACGCGATATCGCATCTCATTTCTATATTTCACGGTAAGATATAATATGATTTGCGAAGTGTTATGTATTCCTCGTCTACACTTCAAATGAATGTAAATGCGACACTTCCTTGCAAGGAAATAGCGTTTGCAAATGTCTACCTATCGTAGCAATAGTGTTCTAATGCTTCTTAAAACGCGATATCGCATCTCATTTCTATGTTTCATGATAAGATATAATATGATTTGCGAAGTGTCATGTATTCCTCGTCTACACTTCAAATGAATGTAAATGCGACACTACCTTGCAAGGAAATAGCGTTTGCAGATGTCTACGTATCGTAGCAATAGAGTTCTAATGCTTCTTAAAACGCGATATCGCATCTCATTTCTATGTTTCATGGTAAGATATAATATGATTTGCGAAGTGTTATGTATTCCTCTTCTACACTTCAAATGAATGTAAATGCGACACTTCCTTGCAAGGAAATAGCGTTTGCAGATGTCTACCTATCGTAGCAATAGTGTCCTAATGCTTCTTAAAACGCGATATCGCATCTCATTTCTATGTTTCATGATAAGATATAATATGATTTGCGAAGTGTCATGTATTCCTCGTCTACACTTCAAATGAATGTAAATGCGACACTTCCTTGCAAGGAAATAGCGTTTGCAGATGTCTACGTATCGTAGCAATAGAGTTCTAATGCTTCTTAAAACGCGATATCGCATCTCATTTCTATGTTTCATGGTAAGATATAATATGATTTGCGAAGTGTTATGTATTCCTCGTCTACACATAAAATGAATGTAAATGCGACACTTCCTTGCAAGGAAAAGCGTTTGCAGATGTCTACGTATCGTAGCAATAGATTTCTAATGCTTCTTAGAACGCGATATCGCATCTCATTTCTATGTTTCTTGGTAAGATATAATATGACTTGCGAAGTGTTATGTATTCCTCGTCTACACTTCAAATGAATGTAAATGCGACACTTCCTTGCTAGGAAATAGCGTCTGCAGATGTCTAGGTGTCGTAGCAATAGAGTTCTAATGCTCCTTAAAACGCGATATCGCATCTCATTTCTATATTTCATGGTAAGATACAATATGATTTGCGAAGTGTTATGTATTCCTCGTCTACACTTCAAATGAATGTAAATGCGACACTTCCTTGCAAGGAAATAGCGTTTGCAAATGTCTACCTATCGTAGCAATAGTGTTCTAATGCTTCTTAAAACGCGATATCGCATCTCATTTCTATGTTTCATGATAAGATATAATATGATTTGCGAAGTGTCATGTATTCCTCGTCTACACTTCAAATGAATGTAAATGCGACACTTCCTTGCAAGGAAATAGCGTTTGCAGATGTCTACGTATCGTAGCAATAGAGTTCTAATGCTTCTTAAAACGCGATATCGCATCTCATTTCTATGTTTCATGGTAAGATATAATATGATTTGCGAAGTGTTATGTATTCCTCGTCTACACATCAACTGAATGTAAATGCGACACTTCCTTGCAAGGAAATAGCGCTTGCAGATGTCTACGTATCGTAGCAATAGAGTTCTTATGATTCTTAAAACGCGATATCGCATCTCATTTCTATGTTTCATGGTAAGATATAATATTATTTGCGAAGTGTTATGTATTCCTCGTCTACACATCAAATGAATGTAAATACGACACTTCCTTGCAAGGAAATAGCGTTTGCAGATGTCTACGTATCGAAGCAATAGAGTTCAAATGCTTCTTAAAACGAGATATTGCATCTCATATCTATGTTTCATGATAAGATATAACATTCATTGTGAAGTGTTATGCATTCCTCGTCTACGATTCAAATAAATGTAAATGCGACACTTCTTTGCAAGGAAATAGCGTTTGCAGATGTCTACGTATCGTAGCAATAGAGTTCTTATGATTCTTAAAACGCGATATCGCATCCCATTTCTATGTTTCATGGAAAGATATAATATGATTTGCGAAGTGTTATGTATTCCTCGTCTACACATCAAATGAATGTAAATGCGACACTTCTTTGCAAGGAAATAGCGTTTGCAGATGTCTACGTATCGTAGCAATAGAGTTCTTATGATTCTTAAAACGCGATATCGCATCTCATTTCTATGTTTCATGCTAAGATATAATATGATTTGCGAAGTGTTATGTATTCCTCGTCTACACATCAAATGAATGTAAATGCGACACTTCCTTGCAAGGAAATAGCGTTTGCAGATGTCTACGTATCGTAGCAATAGAGTTCTAATGCTTCTTAAAACGCGATATCGCATCTCATTTCTATGTTTCATGGTAAGATATAATATGACTTGCGAAGTGTTATGTATTCCTCGTCTACACTTCAAATGAATGTAAATGCGACACTTCCTTGCTAGGAAATAGCGTCTGCAGATGTCTAGGTATCGTAGCAATAGAGTTCTAATGCTTCTTAAAACGCGATATCGCATCTCATTTCTATGTTTCATGGTAAGATATAATATGATTTGCGAAGTGTTATGTTTTCCTCTTCTACACTTCAAATGAATGTGAATGCGACACTTTCTCGCTAGGAAATAGCGTTTGCAGATGCCTACGTATCGTAGCAATAGATTTCTAATGCTTCTTAAAACGCGAGATCGCATCCCATTTCTATGTTTCATGGTAAGGTATAAAATGATTTGCGAAGTGTTATGTATTCCTCGTCTACACTTCAAATGAATGTAAATGTGACACTTCCTTGCTAGGAAATAGCGTCTGCAGATGTCTAGGTATCGTAGCAATAGAGTGCTAATGCTTCTTAAAACGCGATATCGCATCTCATTTCTATGTTTCATGGTAAGATATAATATGATATGCGAAGTGTTATGTATTCCTCGTCTACACTTCAAATGAATGTAAATGCGACACTTCCTTGCAAGGAAATAGCGTTTGCAAATGTCTACGTATCGTAGCAATAGAGTTCTAATGCTTCTTAAAACGCGATATCGCATCTCATTTCTATGTTTCATGGTAAGATATAATATGATTTGAGAAGTGTTATGTTTTCCTCGTCTACACTTCAAATGAACGTGAATGCGACACTTTCTCGCTAGGAAATAGCGTTTGCAGATGCCTACGTAGCGTAGCAATAGATTTCTAATGCTTCTTAAAACGCGATATCGCATCTCATTTCTATGTTTCATGATAAGATATAATATGAATTGCGAAGTGTCATGTATTCCTCGTCTACACTTCAAATGAATGTAAATGCGACATTTCCTTGCAAGGAAATAGCGTTTGCAGAAGTCTACGTATCGTAGCAATAGAGTTCTAATGCTTCTTAAAACGCGATATCGCATCTCATTTCTATGTCTCATGGTAAGATATAATATGATTGGCGGAGTGTTATGTATTCCTCGCCTACACATCAAATGAATGTAAATGCGACACTTCCTTGCAAGGAAATAGCGTTTGCAGATGTCTACGTATCGTAGCAATAGAGTTCTAATGCTTCTTAAAACGCGATATCGCATCTCATTTCTATGTTTCATGGTAAGATATAATATGACTTGCGAAGTGTTATGTATTCCTCGTCTACACTTCAAATGAATGTAAATGCGACACTTCCTTGCTAGGAAATAGCGTCTGCAGATGTCTAGGTATCGTAGCAATAGAGTTCTAATGCTTCTTAAAACGCGATATCGCATCTCATTTCTATATTTCATGGTAAGATATAATATGATTTGCGAAGTGTTATGTATTCCTCGTCCACACTTCAAATGAATGTAAATGCGACACTTCCTTGCAAGGAAATAGCGTTTGCAAATGTCTACCTATCGTAGCAATAGTGTTCTAATGCTTCTTAAAACGCGATATCGCATCTCATTTCTATGTTTCATGATAAGATATAATATGATTTGCGAAGTGTCATGTATTCCTCGTCTACACTTCAAATGAATGTAAATGCGACACTTCCTTGCAAGGAAATAACGTTTGCAGATGTCTACGTCTCGTAGCAATAGAGTTCTAATGCTTCTTAAAACGCGATATCGCATCTCATTTCTATGTTTCATGGTAAGATATAATATGATTTGCGAGGTGTTATGTATTCCTCTTCTACACTTCAAATGAATGTAAATGCGACACTTCCTTGCAACTAAATAGCGTTTGCAAATGTCTACCTATCGTAGCAATAGTGTTCTAATGCTTCTTAAAACGCGACATCGCATCTCATTTCTATGTTTCATGATAAGATATAATATGATTTGCGAAGTGTCATGTATTCCTCGTCTACACTTCAAATGAAGGTAAATGCGACACTTCCTTGCAAGGAAATAGCGTTTGCAGATGTCTACGTATCGTAGCAATAGAGTTCTAATGCTTCTTAAAACGCGATATCGCATCTCATTTCTATGTTTCATGGTAAGATATAATATGACTTGCGAAGTGTTATGTATTCCTCGTCTACACTTCAAATGAATGTAAATGCGACACTTCCTTGCTAGGAAATAGCGTCTGCAGATGTCTAGGTATCGTAGCAATAGAGTTCTAATGCTTCTTAAAACGCGATATCGCATCTCATTTCTATATTTCATGGTAAGATATAATATGATTTGCGAAGTGTTATGTATTCCTCGTCCACACTTCAAATGAATGTAAATGCGACACTTCCTTGCAAGGAAATAGCGTTTGCAAATGTCTACCTATCGTAGCAATAGTGTTCTAATGCTTCTTAAAACGCGATATCGCATCTCATTTCTATGTTTCATGATAAGATATAATATGATTTGCGAAGTGTCATGTATTCCTCGTCTACACTTCAAATGAATGTAAATGCGACACTTCCTTGCAAGGAAATAACGTTTGCAGATGTCTACGTCTCGTAGCAATAGAGTTCTAATGCTTCTTAAAACGCGATATCGCATCTCATTTCTATGTTTCATGGTAAGATATAATATGATTTGCGAGGTGTTATGTATTCCTCTTCTACACTTCAAATGAATGTAAATGCGACACTTCCTTGCAACTAAATAGCGTTTGCAAATGTCTACCTATCGTAGCAATAGTGTTCTAATGCTTCTTAAAACGCGACATCGCATCTCATTTCTATGTTTCATGATAAGATATAATATGATTTGCGAAGTGTCATGTATTCCTCGTCTACACTTCAAATGAAGGTAAATGCGACACTTCCTTGCAAGGAAATAGCGTTTGCAGATGTCTACGTATCGTAGCAATAGAGTTCTAATGCTTCTTAAAACGCGATATCGCATCTCATTTCTATGTTTCATGGTAAGATATAATATGATTTGCGAAGTGTTATGTATTCCTCGTCTACACATAAAATGAATGTAAATGCGACACTTCCTTGCAAGGAAATAGCGTTTGCAGATGTCTACGTATCGTAGCAATAGATTTCTAATGCTTCTTAAAACGCGATATCGCATCTCATTTATATGTTTCATGGTAAGATATAATATGACTTGCGAAGTGTTATGTATTCCTCGTCTACACTTCAAATGAATGTAAATGCGACACTTCCTTGCTAGGAAATAGCGTCTGCAGATGTCTAGGTATCGTAGCAATAGAGTTCTAATGCTTCTTAAAACGCGATATCGCATCTCATTTCTATATTTCATGGTAAGATATAATATGATTTGCGAAGTGTTATGTACTCCTCGTCTACACTTCAAATGAATGTAAATGCGACACTTCCTTGCAAGGAAATAGCGTTTGCAAATGTCTACCTATCGTAGCAATAGTGTTCTAATGCTTCTTAAAACGCGATATCGCATCTCATTTCTATGTTTCATGATAAGATATAATATGATTTGCGAAGTGTCATGTATTCCTCGTCTACACTTCAAATGAATGTAAATGCGACACTTCCTTGCTAGGAAATAGCGTCTGCAGATGTCTAGGTATCGTAGCAATAGAGTTCTAATGCTTCTTAAAACGCGATATCGCATCTCATTTCTATATTTCATGGTAAGATATAATATGATTTGCGAAGTGTTATGTATTCCTCGTCCACACTTCAAATGAATGTAAATGCGACACTTCCTTGCAAGGAAATAGCGTTTGCAAATGTCTACCTATCGTAGCAATAGTGTTCTAATGCTTCTTAAAACGCGATATCGCATCTCATTTCTATGTTTCATGATAAGATATAATATGATTTGCGAAGTGTCATGTATTCCTCGTCTACACTTCAAATGAATGTAAATGCGACACTTCCTTGCAAGGAAATAGCGTTTGCAGATGTCTACGTATCGTAGCAATAGAGTTCTAATGCTTCTTAAAACGCGATATCGCATCTCATTTCTATGTTTCATGGTAAGATATAATATGATTTGCGAAGTGTTATGTATTCCTCGTCTACACATCAACTGAATGTAAATGCGACACTTCCTTGCAAGGAAATAGCGCTTGCAGATGTCTACGTATCGTAGCAATAGAGTTCTTATGATTCTTAAAACGCGATATCGCATCTCATTTCTATGTTTCATGGTAAGATATAATATTATTTGCGAAGTGTTATGTATTCCTCGTCTACACATCAAATGAATGTAAATACGACACTTCCTTGCAAGGAAATAGCGTTTGCAGATGTCTACGTATCGAAGCAATAGAGTTCAAATGCTTCTTAAAACGAGATATTGCATCTCATATCTATGTTTCATGATAAGATATAACATTCATTGTGAAGTGTTATGCATTCCTCGTCTACGATTCAAATAAATGTAAATGCGACACTTCTTTGCAAGGAAATAGCGTTTGCAGATGTCTACGTATCGTAGCAATAGAGTTCTTATGATTCTTAAAACGCGATATCGCATCCCATTTCTATGTTTCATGGAAAGATATAATATGATTTGCGAAGTGTTATGTATTCCTCGTCTACACATCAAATGAATGTAAATGCGACACTTCTTTGCAAGGAAATAGCGTTTGCAGATGTCTACGTATCGTAGCAATAGAGTTCTTATGATTCTTAAAACGCGATATCGCATCTCATTTCTATGTTTCATGCTAAGATATAATATGATTTGCGAAGTGTTATGTATTCCTCGTCTACACATCAAATGAATGTAAATGCGACACTTCCTTGCAAGGAAATAGCGTTTGCAGATGTCTACGTATCGTAGCAATAGAGTTCTAATGCTTCTTAAAACGCGATATCGCATCTCATTTCTATGTTTCATGGTAAGATATAATATGACTTGCGAAGTGTTATGTATTCCTCGTCTACACTTCAAATGAATGTAAATGCGACACTTCCTTGCTAGGAAATAGCGTCTGCAGATGTCTAGGTATCGTAGCAATAGAGTTCTAATGCTTCTTAAAACGCGATATCGCATCTCATTTCTATGTTTCATGGTAAGATATAATATGATTTGCGAAGTGTTATGTTTTCCTCTTCTACACTTCAAATGAATGTGAATGCGACACTTTCTCGCTAGGAAATAGCGTTTGCAGATGCCTACGTATCGTAGCAATAGATTTCTAATGCTTCTTAAAACGCGAGATCGCATCCCATTTCTATGTTTCATGGTAAGGTATAAAATGATTTGCGAAGTGTTATGTATTCCTCGTCTACACTTCAAATGAATGTAAATGTGACACTTCCTTGCTAGGAAATAGGGTCTGCAGATGTCTAGGTATCGTAGCAATAGAGTGCTAATGCTTCTTAAAACGCGATATCGCATCTCATTTCTATGTTTCATGGTAAGATATAATATGATATGCGAAGTGTTATGTATTCCTCGTCTACACTTCAAATGAATGTAAATGCGACACTTCCTTGCAAGGAAATAGCGTTTGCAAATGTCTACGTATCGTAGCAATAGAGTTCTAATGCTTCTTAAAACGCGATATCGCATCTCATTTCTATGTTTCATGGTAAGATATAATATGATTTGAGAAGTGTTATGTTTTCCTCGTCTACACTTCAAATGAACGTGAATGCGACACTTTCTCGCTAGGAAATAGCGTTTGCAGATGCCTACGTAGCGTAGCAATAGATTTCTAATGCTTCTTAAAACGCGATATCGCATCTCATTTCTATGTTTCATGATAAGATATAATATGAATTGCGAAGTGTCATGTATTCCTCGTCTACACTTCAAATGAATGTAAATGCGACATTTCCTTGCAAGGAAATAGCGTTTGCAGAAGTCTACGTATCGTAGCAATAGAGTTCTAATGCTTCTTAAAACGCGATATCGCATCTCATTTCTATGTCTCATGGTAAGATATAATATGATTGGCGGAGTGTTATGTATTCCTCGCCTACACATCAAATGAATGTAAATGCGACACTTCCTTGCAAGGAAATAGCGTTTGCAGATGTCTACGTATCGTAGCAATAGAGTTCTAATGCTTCTTAAAACGCGATATCGCATCTCATTTCTATGTTTCATGGTAAGATATAATATGACTTGCGAAGTGTTATGTATTCCTCGTCTACACTTCAAATGAATGTAAATGCGACACTTCCTTGCTAGGAAATAGCGTCTGCAGATGTCTAGGTATCGTAGCAATAGAGTTCTAATGCTTCTTAAAACGCGATATCGCATCTCATTTCTATATTTCATGGTAAGATATAATATGATTTGCGAAGTGTTATGTATTCCTCGTCCACACTTCAAATGAATGTAAATGCGACACTTCCTTGCAAGGAAATAGCGTTTGCAAATGTCTACCTATCGTAGCAATAGTGTTCTAATGCTTCTTAAAACGCGATATCGCATCTCATTTCTATGTTTCATGATAAGATATAATATGATTTGCGAAGTGTCATGTATTCCTCGTCTACACTTCAAATGAATGTAAATGCGACACTTCCTTGCAAGGAAATAACGTTTGCAGATGTCTACGTCTCGTAGCAATAGAGTTCTAATGCTTCTTAAAACGCGATATCGCATCTCATTTCTATGTTTCATGGTAAGATATAATATGATTTGCGAGGTGTTATGTATTCCTCTTCTACACTTCAAATGAATGTAAATGCGACACTTCCTTGCAACTAAATAGCGTTTGCAAATGTCTACCTATCGTAGCAATAGTGTTCTAATGCTTCTTAAAACGCGACATCGCATCTCATTTCTATGTTTCATGATAAGATATAATATGATTTGCGAAGTGTCATGTATTCCTCGTCTACACTTCAAATGAAGGTAAATGCGACACTTCCTTGCAAGGAAATAGCGTTTGCAGATGTCTACGTATCGTAGCAATAGAGTTCTAATGCTTCTTAAAACGCGATATCGCATCTCATTTCTATGTTTCATGGTAAGATATAATATGATTTGCGAAGTGTTATGTATTCCTCGTCTACACATAAAATGAATGTAAATGCGACACTTCCTTGCAAGGAAATAGCGTTTGCAGATGTCTACGTATCGTAGCAATAGATTTCTAATGCTTCTTAAAACGCGATATCGCATCTCATTTATATGTTTCATGGTAAGATATAATATGACTTGCGAAGTGTTATGTATTCCTCGTCTACACTTCAAATGAATGTAAATGCGACACTTCCTTGCTAGGAAATAGCGTCTGCAGATGTCTAGGTATCGTAGCAATAGAGTTCTAATGCTTCTTAAAACGCGATATCGCATCTCATTTCTATATTTCATGGTAAGATATAAT
Organism: Xylocopa sonorina; assembly: GCF_050948175.1. NCBI lineage: Eukaryota > Metazoa > Arthropoda > Insecta > Hymenoptera > Apidae > Xylocopa > Xylocopa sonorina. The sequence continues at coordinate 977,716 of NW_027490113.1, read as the reverse complement.
ATGATTTGCGAAGTGTTATGTACTCCTCGTCTACACTTCAAATGAATGTAAATGCGACACTTCCTTGCAAGGAAATAGCGTTTGCAAATGTCTACCTATCGTAGCAATAGTGTTCTAATGCTTCTTAAAACGCGATATCGCATCTCATTTCTATGTTTCATGATAAGATATAATATGATTTGCGAAGTGTCATGTATTCCTCGTCTACACTTCAAATGAATGTAAATGCGACACTTCCTTGCTAGGAAATAGCGTCTGCAGATGTCTAGGTATCGTAGCAATAGAGTTCTAATGCTTCTTAAAACGCGATATCGCATCTCATTTCTATATTTCATGGTAAGATATAATATGATTTGCGAAGTGTTATATATTCCTCGTCCACACTTCAAATGAATGTAAATGCGACACTTCCTTGCAAGGAAATAGCGTTTGCAAATGTCTACCTATCGTAGCAATAGTGTTCTAATGCTTCTTAAAACGCGATATCGCATCTCATTTCTATGTTTCATGATAAGATATAATATGATTTGCGAAGTGTCATGTATTCCTCGTCTACACTTCAAATGAATGTAAATGCGACACTTCCTTGCAAGGAAATAACGTTTGCAGATGTCTACGTCTCGTAGCAATAGAGTTCTAATGCTTCTTAAAACGCGATATCGCATCTCATTTCTATGTTTCATGGTAAGATATAATATGATTTGCGAGGTGTTATGTATTCCTCTTCTACACTTCAAATGAATGTAAATGCGACACTTCCTTGCAACTAAATAGCGTTTGCAAATGTCTACCTATCGTAGCAATAGTGTTCTAATGCTTCTTAAAACGCGACATCGCATCTCATTTCTATGTTTCATGATAAGATATAATATGATTTGCGAAGTGTCATGTATTCCTCGTCTACACTTCAAATGAAGGTAAATGCGACACTTCCTTGCAAGGAAATAGCGTTTGCAGATGTCTACGTATCGTAGCAATAGAGTTCTAATGCTTCTTAAAACGCGATATCGCATCTCATTTCTATGTTTCATGGTAAGATATAATATGATTTGCGAAGTGTTATGTATTCCTCGTCTACACATAAAATGAATGTAAATGCGACACTTCCTTGCAAGGAAATAGCGTTTGCAGATGTCTACGTATCGTAGCAATAGATTTCTAATGCTTCTTAAAACGCGATATCGCATCTCATTTATATGTTTCATGGTAAGATATAATATGACTTGCGAAGTGTTATGTATTCCTCGTCTACACTTCAAATGAATGTAAATGCGACACTTCCTTGCTAGGAAATAGCGTCTGCAGATGTCTAGGTATCGTAGCAATAGAGTTCTAATGCTTCTTAAAACGCGATATCGCATCTCATTTCTATATTTCATGGTAAGATATAATATGATTTGCGAAGTGTTATGTACTCCTCGTCTACACTTCAAATGAATGTAAATGCGACACTTCCTTGCAAGGAAATAGCGTTTGCAAATGTCTACCTATCGTAGCAATAGTGTTCTAATGCTTCTTAAAACGCGATATCGCATCTCATTTCTATGTTTCATGATAAGATATAATATGATTTGCGAAGTGTCATGTATTCCTCGTCTACACTTCAAATGAATGTAAATGCGACACTTCCTTGCAAGGAAATAGCGTTTGCAGATGTCTACGTATCGTAGCAATAGAGTTCTAATGCTTCTTAAAACGCGATATCGCATCACATTTCTATGTTTCATGGTAAGATATAATATGATTTGCGAAGTGTTATGTATTCCTCGTCTACACATCAACTGAATGTAAATGCGACACTTCCTTGCAGGGAAATAGCGTTTGCAGATGTCTACGTATCGTAGCAATAGAGTTCTTATGATTCTTAAAACGCGATATCGCATCTCATTTCTATGTTTCATGCTAAGATATAATATGATTTGCGAAGTGTTATGTATTCTTCGTCTACACTTCAAATGAATGTAAATGCGACACTTCTTTGCAAGGAAATAGCGTTTGCAGATGTCTACGTATCTTAGCAATAGAGTTCTTATGATTCTTAAAACGCGATATCGCATCTCATTTCTATGTTTCATGGTAAGATATAATATTATTTGCGAAGTGTTATGTATTCCTCGTCTACACATCAAATGAATGTAAATACGACACTTCCTTGCAAGGAAATAGCGTTTGCAGATGTCTACGTATCGAAGCAATAGAGTTCAAATGCTTCTTAAAACGAGATATTGCATCTCATATCTATGTTTCATGATAAGATATAACATTCATTGTGAAGTGTTATGCATTCCTCGTCTACGATTCAAATAAATGTAAATGCGACACTTCTTTGCAAGGAAATAGCGTTTGCAGATGTCTACGTATCGTAGCAATAGAGTTCTTATGATTCTTAAAACGCGATATCGCATCCCATTTCTATGTTTCATGGAAAGATATAATATGATTTGCGAAGTGTTATGTATTCCTCGTCTACACATCAAATGAATGTAAATGCGACACTTCTTTGCAAGGAAATAGCGTTTGCAGATGTCTACGTATCGTAGCAATAGAGTTCTTATGATTCTTAAAACGCGATATCGCATCTCATTTCTATGTTTCATGCTAAGATATAATATGATTTGCGAAGTGTTATGTATTCCTCGTCTACACATCAAATGAATGTAAATGCGACACTTCCTTGCAAGGAAATAGCGTTTGCAGATGTCTACGTATCGTAGCAATAGAGTTCTAATGCTTCTTAAAACGCGATATCGCATCTCATTTCTATGTTTCATGGTAAGATATAATATGACTTGCGAAGTGTTATGTATTCCTCGTCTACACTTCAAATGAATGTAAATGCGACACTTCCTTGCTAGGAAATAGCGTCTGCAGATGTCTAGGTATCGTAGCAATAGAGTTCTAATGCTTCTTAAAACGCGATATCGCATCTCATTTCTATATTTCATGGTAAGATATAATATGATTTGCGAAGTGTTATGTATTCCTCGTCCACACTTCAAATGAATGTAAATGCGACACTTCCTTGCAAGGAAATAGCGTTTGCAAATGTCTACCTATCGTAGCAATAGTGTTCTAATGCTTCTTAAAACGCGATATCGCATCTCATTTCTATGTTTCATGATAAGATATAATATGATTTGCGAAGTGTCATGTATTCCTCGTCTACACTTCAAATGAATGTAAATGCGACACTTCCTTGCAAGGAAATAACGTTTGCAGATGTCTACGTCTCGTAGCAATAGAGTTCTAATGCTTCTTAAAACGCGATATCGCATCTCATTTCTATGTTTCATGGTAAGATATAATATGATTTGCGAGGTGTTATGTATTCCTCTTCTACACTTCAAATGAATGTAAATGCGACACTTCCTTGCAACTAAATAGCGTTTGCAAATGTCTACCTATCGTAGCAATAGTGTTCTAATGCTTCTTAAAACGCGACATCGCATCTCATTTCTATGTTTCATGATAAGATATAATATGATTTGCGAAGTGTCATGTATTCCTCGTCTACACTTCAAATGAAGGTAAATGCGACACTTCCTTGCAAGGAAATAGCGTTTGCAGATGTCTACGTATCGTAGCAATAGAGTTCTAATGCTTCTTAAAACGCGATATCGCATCTCATTTCTATGTTTCATGGTAAGATATAATATGATTTGCGAAGTGTTATGTATTCCTCGTCTACACATAAAATGAATGTAAATGCGACACTTCCTTGCAAGGAAATAGCGTTTGCAGATGTCTACGTATCGTAGCAATAGATTTCTAATGCTTCTTAAAACGCGATATCGCATCTCATTTATATGTTTCATGGTAAGATATAATATGACTTGCGAAGTGTTATGTATTCCTCGTCTACACTTCAAATGAATGTAAATGCGACACTTCCTTGCTAGGAAATAGCGTCTGCAGATGTCTAGGTATCGTAGCAATAGAGTTCTAATGCTTCTTAAAACGCGATATCGCATCTCATTTCTATATTTCATGGTAAGATATAATATGATTTGCGAAGTGTTATGTACTCCTCGTCTACACTTCAAATGAATGTAAATGCGACACTTCCTTGCAAGGAAATAGCGTTTGCAAATGTCTACCTATCGTAGCAATAGTGTTCTAATGCTTCTTAAAACGCGATATCGCATCTCATTTCTATGTTTCATGATAAGATATAATATGATTTGCGAAGTGTCATGTATTCCTCGTCTACACTTCAAATGAATGTAAATGCGACACTTCCTTGCTAGGAAATAGCGTCTGCAGATGTCTAGGTATCGTAGCAATAGAGTTCTAATGCTTCTTAAAACGCGATATCGCATCTCATTTCTATATTTCATGGTAAGATATAATATGATTTGCGAAGTGTTATATATTCCTCGTCCACACTTCAAATGAATGTAAATGCGACACTTCCTTGCAAGGAAATAGCGTTTGCAAATGTCTACCTATCGTAGCAATAGTGTTCTAATGCTTCTTAAAACGCGATATCGCATCTCATTTCTATGTTTCATGATAAGATATAATATGATTTGCGAAGTGTCATGTATTCCTCGTCTACACTTCAAATGAATGTAAATGCGACACTTCCTTGCAAGGAAATAACGTTTGCAGATGTCTACGTCTCGTAGCAATAGAGTTCTAATGCTTCTTAAAACGCGATATCGCATCTCATTTCTATGTTTCATGGTAAGATATAATATGATTTGCGAGGTGTTATGTATTCCTCTTCTACACTTCAAATGAATGTAAATGCGACACTTCCTTGCAACTAAATAGCGTTTGCAAATGTCTACCTATCGTAGCAATAGTGTTCTAATGCTTCTTAAAACGCGACATCGCATCTCATTTCTATGTTTCATGATAAGATATAATATGATTTGCGAAGTGTCATGTATTCCTCGTCTACACTTCAAATGAAGGTAAATGCGACACTTCCTTGCAAGGAAATAGCGTTTGCAGATGTCTACGTATCGTAGCAATAGAGTTCTAATGCTTCTTAAAACGCGATATCGCATCTCATTTCTATGTTTCATGGTAAGATATAATATGATTTGCGAAGTGTTATGTATTCCTCGTCTACACATAAAATGAATGTAAATGCGACACTTCCTTGCAAGGAAATAGCGTTTGCAGATGTCTACGTATCGTAGCAATAGATTTCTAATGCTTCTTAAAACGCGATATCGCATCTCATTTATATGTTTCATGGTAAGATATAATATGACTTGCGAAGTGTTATGTATTCCTCGTCTACACTTCAAATGAATGTAAATGCGACACTTCCTTGCTAGGAAATAGCGTCTGCAGATGTCTAGGTATCGTAGCAATAGAGTTCTAATGCTTCTTAAAACGCGATATCGCATCTCATTTCTATATTTCATGGTAAGATATAATATGATTTGCGAAGTGTTATGTACTCCTCGTCTACACTTCAAATGAATGTAAATGCGACACTTCCTTGCAAGGAAATAGCGTTTGCAAATGTCTACCTATCGTAGCAATAGTGTTCTAATGCTTCTTAAAACGCGATATCGCATCTCATTTCTATGTTTCATGATAAGATATAATATGATTTGCGAAGTGTCATGTATTCCTCGTCTACACTTCAAATGAATGTAAATGCGACACTTCCTTGCAAGGAAATAGCGTTTGCAGATGTCTACGTATCGTAGCAATAGAGTTCTAATGCTTCTTAAAACGCGATATCGCATCACATTTCTATGTTTCATGGTAAGATATAATATGATTTGCGAAGTGTTATGTATTCCTCGTCTACACATCAACTGAATGTAAATGCGACACTTCCTTGCAGGGAAATAGCGTTTGCAGATGTCTACGTATCGTAGCAATAGAGTTCTTATGATTCTTAAAACGCGATATCGCATCTCATTTCTATGTTTCATGCTAAGATATAATATGATTTGCGAAGTGTTATGTATTCTTCGTCTACACTTCAAATGAATGTAAATGCGACACTTCTTTGCAAGGAAATAGCGTTTGCAGATGTCTACGTATCTTAGCAATAGAGTTCTTATGATTCTTAAAACGCGATATCGCATCTCATTTCTATGTTTCATGGTAAGATATAATATTATTTGCGAAGTGTTATGTATTCCTCGTCTACACATCAAATGAATGTAAATACGACACTTCCTTGCAAGGAAATAGCGTTTGCAGATGTCTACGTATCGAAGCAATAGAGTTCAAATGCTTCTTAAAACGAGATATTGCATCTCATATCTATGTTTCATGATAAGATATAACATTCATTGTGAAGTGTTATGCATTCCTCGTCTACGATTCAAATAAATGTAAATGCGACACTTCTTTGCAAGGAAATAGCGTTTGCAGATGTCTACGTATCGTAGCAATAGAGTTCTTATGATTCTTAAAACGCGATATCGCATCCCATTTCTATGTTTCATGGAAAGATATAATATGATTTGCGAAGTGTTATGTATTCCTCGTCTACACATCAAATGAATGTAAATGCGACACTTCTTTGCAAGGAAATAGCGTTTGCAGATGTCTACGTATCGTAGCAATAGAGTTCTTATGATTCTTAAAACGCGATATCGCATCTCATTTCTATGTTTCATGCTAAGATATAATATGATTTGCGAAGTGTTATGTATTCCTCGTCTACACATCAAATGAATGTAAATGCGACACTTCCTTGCAAGGAAATAGCGTTTGCAGATGTCTACGTATCGTAGCAATAGAGTTCTAATGCTTCTTAAAACGCGATATCGCATCTCATTTCTATGTTTCATGGTAAGATATAATATGACTTGCGAAGTGTTATGTATTCCTCGTCTACACTTCAAATGAATGTAAATGCGACACTTCCTTGCTAGGAAATAGCGTCTGCAGATGTCTAGGTATCGTAGCAATAGAGTTCTAATGCTTCTTAAAACGCGATATCGCATCTCATTTCTATATTTCATGGTAAGATATAATATGATTTGCGAAGTGTTATGTATTCCTCGTCCACACTTCAAATGAATGTAAATGCGACACTTCCTTGCAAGGAAATAGCGTTTGCAAATGTCTACCTATCGTAGCAATAGTGTTCTAATGCTTCTTAAAACGCGATATCGCATCTCATTTCTATGTTTCATGATAAGATATAATATGATTTGCGAAGTGTCATGTATTCCTCGTCTACACTTCAAATGAATGTAAATGCGACACTTCCTTGCAAGGAAATAACGTTTGCAGATGTCTACGTCTCGTAGCAATAGAGTTCTAATGCTTCTTAAAACGCGATATCGCATCTCATTTCTATGTTTCATGGTAAGATATAATATGATTTGCGAGGTGTTATGTATTCCTCTTCTACACTTCAAATGAATGTAAATGCGACACTTCCTTGCAACTAAATAGCGTTTGCAAATGTCTACCTATCGTAGCAATAGTGTTCTAATGCTTCTTAAAACGCGACATCGCATCTCATTTCTATGTTTCATGATAAGATATAATATGATTTGCGAAGTGTCATGTATTCCTCGTCTACACTTCAAATGAAGGTAAATGCGACACTTCCTTGCAAGGAAATAGCGTTTGCAGATGTCTACGTATCGTAGCAATAGAGTTCTAATGCTTCTTAAAACGCGATATCGCATCTCATTTCTATGTTTCATGGTAAGATATAATATGATTTGCGAAGTGTTATGTATTCCTCGTCTACACATAAAATGAATGTAAATGCGACACTTCCTTGCAAGGAAATAGCGTTTGCAGATGTCTACGTATCGTAGCAATAGATTTCTAATGCTTCTTAAAACGCGATATCGCATCTCATTTATATGTTTCATGGTAAGATATAATATGACTTGCGAAGTGTTATGTATTCCTCGTCTACACTTCAAATGAATGTAAATGCGACACTTCCTTGCTAGGAAATAGCGTCTGCAGATGTCTAGGTATCGTAGCAATAGAGTTCTAATGCTTCTTAAAACGCGATATCGCATCTCATTTCTATATTTCATGGTAAGATATAATATGATTTGCGAAGTGTTATGTACTCCTCGTCTACACTTCAAATGAATGTAAATGCGACACTTCCTTGCAAGGAAATAGCGTTTGCAAATGTCTACCTATCGTAGCAATAGTGTTCTAATGCTTCTTAAAACGCGATATCGCATCTCATTTCTATGTTTCATGATAAGATATAATATGATTTGCGAAGTGTCATGTATTCCTCGTCTACACTTCAAATGAATGTAAATGCGACACTTCCTTGCTAGGAAATAGCGTCTGCAGATGTCTAGGTATCGTAGCAATAGAGTTCTAATGCTTCTTAAAACGCGATATCGCATCTCATTTCTATATTTCATGGTAAGATATAATATGATTTGCGAAGTGTTATATATTCCTCGTCCACACTTCAAATGAATGTAAATGCGACACTTCCTTGCAAGGAAATAGCGTTTGCAAATGTCTACCTATCGTAGCAATAGTGTTCTAATGCTTCTTAAAACGCGATATCGCATCTCATTTCTATGTTTCATGATAAGATATAATATGATTTGCGAAGTGTCATGTATTCCTCGTCTACACTTCAAATGAATGTAAATGCGACACTTCCTTGCAAGGAAATAACGTTTGCAGATGTCTACGTCTCGTAGCAATAGAGTTCTAATGCTTCTTAAAACGCGATATCGCATCTCATTTCTATGTTTCATGGTAAGATATAATATGATTTGCGAGGTGTTATGTATTCCTCTTCTACACTTCAAATGAATGTAAATGCGACACTTCCTTGCAACTAAATAGCGTTTGCAAATGTCTACCTATCGTAGCAATAGTGTTCTAATGCTTCTTAAAACGCGACATCGCATCTCATTTCTATGTTTCATGATAAGATATAATATGATTTGCGAAGTGTCATGTATTCCTCGTCTACACTTCAAATGAAGGTAAATGCGACACTTCCTTGCAAGGAAATAGCGTTTGCAGATGTCTACGTATCGTAGCAATAGAGTTCTAATGCTTCTTAAAACGCGATATCGCATCTCATTTCTATGTTTCATGGTAAGATATAATATGATTTGCGAAGTGTTATGTATTCCTCGTCTACACATAAAATGAATGTAAATGCGACACTTCCTTGCAAGGAAATAGCGTTTGCAGATGTCTACGTATCGTAGCAATAGATTTCTAATGCTTCTTAAAACGCGATATCGCATCTCATTTATATGTTTCATGGTAAGATATAATATGACTTGCGAAGTGTTATGTATTCCTCGTCTACACTTCAAATGAATGTAAATGCGACACTTCCTTGCTAGGAAATAGCGTCTGCAGATGTCTAGGTATCGTAGCAATAGAGTTCTAATGCTTCTTAAAACGCGATATCGCATCTCATTTCTATATTTCATGGTAAGATATAATATGATTTGCGAAGTGTTATGTACTCCTCGTCTACACTTCAAATGAATGTAAATGCGACACTTCCTTGCAAGGAAATAGCGTTTGCAAATGTCTACCTATCGTAGCAATAGTGTTCTAATGCTTCTTAAAACGCGATATCGCATCTCATTTCTATGTTTCATGATAAGATATAATATGATTTGCGAAGTGTCATGTATTCCTCGTCTACACTTCAAATGAATGTAAATGCGACACTTCCTTGCAAGGAAATAGCGTTTGCAGATGTCTACGTATCGTAGCAATAGAGTTCTAATGCTTCTTAAAACGCGATATCGCATCACATTTCTATGTTTCATGGTAAGATATAATATGATTTGCGAAGTGTTATGTATTCCTCGTCTACACATCAACTGAATGTAAATGCGACACTTCCTTGCAGGGAAATAGCGTTTGCAGATGTCTACGTATCGTAGCAATAGAGTTCTTATGATTCTTAAAACGCGATATCGCATCTCATTTCTATGTTTCATGCTAAGATATAATATGATTTGCGAAGTGTTATGTATTCTTCGTCTACACTTCAAATGAATGTAAATGCGACACTTCTTTGCAAGGAAATAGCGTTTGCAGATGTCTACGTATCTTAGCAATAGAGTTCTTATGATTCTTAAAACGCGATATCGCATCTCATTTCTATGTTTCATGGTAAGATATAATATTATTTGCGAAGTGTTATGTATTCCTCGTCTACACATCAAATGAATGTAAATACGACACTTCCTTGCAAGGAAATAGCGTTTGCAGATGTCTACGTATCGAAGCAATAGAGTTCAAATGCTTCTTAAAACGAGATATTGCATCTCATATCTATGTTTCATGATAAGATATAACATTCATTGTGAAGTGTTATGCATTCCTCGTCTACGATTCAAATAAATGTAAATGCGACACTTCTTTGCAAGGAAATAGCGTTTGCAGATGTCTACGTATCGTAGCAATAGAGTTCTTATGATTCTTAAAACGCGATATCGCATCCCATTTCTATGTTTCATGGAAAGATATAATATGATTTGCGAAGTGTTATGTATTCCTCGTCTACACATCAAATGAATGTAAATGCGACACTTCTTTGCAAGGAAATAGCGTTTGCAGATGTCTACGTATCGTAGCAATAGAGTTCTTATGATTCTTAAAACGCGATATCGCATCTCATTTCTATGTTTCATGCTAAGATATAATATGATTTGCGAAGTGTTATGTATTCCTCGTCTACACATCAAATGAATGTAAATGCGACACTTCCTTGCAAGGAAATAGCGTTTGCAGATGTCTACGTATCGTAGCAATAGAGTTCTAATGCTTCTTAAAACGCGATATCGCATCTCATTTCTATGTTTCATGGTAAGATATAATATGACTTGCGAAGTGTTATGTATTCCTCGTCTACACTTCAAATGAATGTAAATGCGACACTTCCTTGCTAGGAAATAGCGTCTGCAGATGTCTAGGTATCGTAGCAATAGAGTTCTAATGCTTCTTAAAACGCGATATCGCATCTCATTTCTATATTTCATGGTAAGATATAATATGATTTGCGAAGTGTTATGTACTCCTCGTCTACACTTCAAATGAATGTAAATGCGACACTTCCTTGCAAGGAAATAGCGTTTGCAAATGTCTACCTATCGTAGCAATAGTGTTCTAATGCTTCTTAAAACGCGATATCGCATCTCATTTCTATGTTTCATGATAAGATATAATATGATTTGCGAAGTGTCATGTATTCCTCGTCTACACTTCAAATGAATGTAAATGCGACACTTCCTTGCTAGGAAATAGCGTCTGCAGATGTCTAGGTATCGTAGCAATAGAGTTCTAATGCTTCTTAAAACGCGATATCGCATCTCATTTCTATATTTCATGGTAAGATATAATATGATTTGCGAAGTGTTATGTATTCCTCGTCCACACTTCAAATGAATGTAAATGCGACACTTCCTTGCAAGGAAATAGCGTTTGCAAATGTCTACCTATCGTAGCAATAGTGTTCTAATGCTTCTTAAAACGCGATATCGCATCTCATTTCTATGTTTCATGATAAGATATAATATGATTTGCGAAGTGTCATGTATTCCTCGTCTACACTTCAAATGAATGTAAATGCGACACTTCCTTGCAAGGAAATAACGTTTGCAGATGTCTACGTCTCGTAGCAATAGAGTTCTAATGCTTCTTAAAACGCGATATCGCATCTCATTTCTATGTTTCATGGTAAGATATAATATGATTTGCGAGGTGTTATGTATTCCTCTTCTACACTTCAAATGAATGTAAATGCGACACTTCCTTGCAACTAAATAGCGTTTGCAAATGTCTACCTATCGTAGCAATAGTGTTCTAATGCTTCTTAAAACGCGACATCGCATCTCATTTCTATGTTTCATGATAAGATATAATATGATTTGCGAAGTGTCATGTATTCCTCGTCTACACTTCAAATGAAGGTAAATGCGACACTTCCTTGCAAGGAAATAGCGTTTGCAGATGTCTACGTATCGTAGCAATAGAGTTCTAATGCTTCTTAAAACGCGATATCGCATCTCATTTCTATGTTTCATGGTAAGATATAATATGATTTGCGAAGTGTTATGTATTCCTCGTCTACACATAAAATGAATGTAAATGCGACACTTCCTTGCAAGGAAATAGCGTTTGCAGATGTCTACGTATCGTAGCAATAGATTTCTAATGCTTCTTAAAACGCGATATCGCATCTCATTTATATGTTTCATGGTAAGATATAATATGACTTGCGAAGTGTTATGTATTCCTCGTCTACACTTCAAATGAATGTAAATGCGACACTTCCTTGCTAGGAAATAGCGTCTGCAGATGTCTAGGTATCGTAGCAATAGAGTTCTAATGCTTCTTAAAACGCGATATCGCATCTCATTTCTATATTTCATGGTAAGATATAATATGATTTGCGAAGTGTTATGTACTCCTCGTCTACACTTCAAATGAATGTAAATGCGACACTTCCTTGCAAGGAAATAGCGTTTGCAAATGTCTACCTATCGTAGCAATAGTGTTCTAATGCTTCTTAAAACGCGATATCGCATCTCATTTCTATGTTTCATGATAAGATATAATATGATTTGCGAAGTGTCATGTATTCCTCGTCTACACTTCAAATGAATGTAAATGCGACACTTCCTTGCAAGGAAATAGCGTTTGCAGATGTCTACGTATCGTAGCAATAGAGTTCTAATGCTTCTTAAAACGCGATATCGCATCACATTTCTATGTTTCATGGTAAGATATAATATGATTTGCGAAGTGTTATGTATTCCTCGTCTACACATCAACTGAATGTAAATGCGACACTTCCTTGCAGGGAAATAGCGTTTGCAGATGTCTACGTATCGTAGCAATAGAGTTCTTATGATTCTTAAAACGCGATATCGCATCTCATTTCTATGTTTCATGCTAAGATATAATATGATTTGCGAAGTGTTATGTATTCTTCGTCTACACTTCAAATGAATGTAAATGCGACACTTCTTTGCAAGGAAATAGCGTTTGCAGATGTCTACGTATCTTAGCAATAGAGTTCTTATGATTCTTAAAACGCGATATCGCATCTCATTTCTATGTTTCATGGTAAGATATAATATTATTTGCGAAGTGTTATGTATTCCTCGTCTACACATCAAATGAATGTAAATACGACACTTCCTTGCAAGGAAATAGCGTTTGCAGATGTCTACGTATCGAAGCAATAGAGTTCAAATGCTTCTTAAAACGAGATATTGCATCTCATATCTATGTTTCATGATAAGATATAACATTCATTGTGAAGTGTTATGCATTCCTCGTCTACGATTCAAATAAATGTAAATGCGACACTTCTTTGCAAGGAAATAGCGTTTGCAGATGTCTACGTATCGTAGCAATAGAGTTCTTATGATTCTTAAAACGCGATATCGCATCCCATTTCTATGTTTCATGGAAAGATATAATATGATTTGCGAAGTGTTATGTATTCCTCGTCTACACATCAAATGAATGTAAATGCGACACTTCTTTGCAAGGAAATAGCGTTTGCAGATGTCTACGTATCGTAGCAATAGAGTTCTTATGATTCTTAAAACGCGATATCGCATCTCATTTCTATGTTTCATGCTAAGATATAATATGATTTGCGAAGTGTTATGTATTCCTCGTCTACACATCAAATGAATGTAAATGCGACACTTCCTTGCAAGGAAATAGCGTTTGCAGATGTCTACGTATCGTAGCAATAGAGTTCTAATGCTTCTTAAAACGCGATATCGCATCTCATTTCTATGTTTCATGGTAAGATATAATATGACTTGCGAAGTGTTATGTATTCCTCGTCTACACTTCAAATGAATGTAAATGCGACACTTCCTTGCTAGGAAATAGCGTCTGCAGATGTCTAGGTATCGTAGCAATAGAGTTCTAATGCTTCTTAAAACGCGATATCGCATCTCATTTCTATGTTTCATGGTAAGATATAATATGATTTGCGAAGTGTTATGTTTTCCTCTTCTACACTTCAAATGAATGTGAATGCGACACTTTCTCGCTAGGAAATAGCGTTTGCAGATGCCTACGTATCGTAGCAATAGATTTCTAATGCTTCTTAAAACGCGAGATCGCATCCCATTTCTATGTTTCATGGTAAGGTATAAAATGATTTGCGAAGTGTTATGTATTCCTCGTCTACACTTCAAATGAATGTAAATGTGACACTTCCTTGCTAGGAAATAGCGTCTGCAGATGTCTAGGTATCGTAGCAATAGAGTGCTAATGCTTCTTAAAACGCGATATCGCATCTCATTTCTATGTTTCATGGTAAGATATAATATGATATGCGAAGTGTTATGTATTCCTCGTCTACACTTCAAATGAATGTAAATGCGACACTTCCTTGCAAGGAAATAGCGTTTGCAAATGTCTACGTATCGTAGCAATAGAGTTCTAATGCTTCTTAAAACGCGATATCGCATCTCATTTCTATGTTTCATGGTAAGATATAATATGATTTGCGAAGTGTTATGTTTTCCTCGTCTACACTTCAAATGAACGTGAATGCGACACTTTCTCGCTAGGAAATAGCGTTTGCAGATGCCTACGTAGCGTAGCAATAGATTTCTAATGCTTCTTAAAACGCGATATCGCATCTCATTTCTATGTTTCATGATAAGATATAATATGAATTGCGAAGTGTCATGTATTCCTCGTCTACACTTCAAATGAATGTAAATGCGACATTTCCTTGCAAGGAAATAGCGTTTGCAGAAGTCTACGTATCGTAGCAATAGAGTTCTAATGCTTCTTAAAACGCGATATCGCATCTCATTTCTATGTCTCATGGTAAGATATAATATGATTGGCGGAGTGTTATGTATTCCTCGCCTACACATCAAATGAATGTAAATGCGACACTTCCTTGCAAGGAAATAGCGTTTGCAGATGTCTACGTATCGTAGCAATAGAGTTCTAATGCTTCTTAAAACGCGATATCGCATCTCATTTCTATGTTTCATGGTAAGATATAATATGACTTGCGAAGTGTTATGTATTCCTCGTCTACACTTCAAATGAATGTAAATGCGACACTTCCTTGCTAGGAAATAGCGTCTGCAGATGTCTAGGTATCGTAGCAATAGAGTTCTAATGCTTCTTAAAACGCGATATCGCATCTCATTTCTATATTTCATGGTAAGATATAATATGATTTGCGAAGTGTTATGTATTCCTCGTCCACACTTCAAATGAATGTAAATGCGACACTTCCTTGCAAGGAAATAGCGTTTGCAAATGTCTACCTATCGTAGCAATAGTGTTCTAATGCTTCTTAAAACGCGATATCGCATCTCATTTCTATGTTTCATGATAAGATATAATATGATTTGCGAAGTGTCATGTATTCCTCGTCTACACTTCAAATGAATGTAAATGCGACACTTCCTTGCAAGGAAATAACGTTTGCAGATGTCTACGTCTCGTAGCAATAGAGTTCTAATGCTTCTTAAAACGCGATATCGCATCTCATTTCTATGTTTCATGGTAAGATATAATATGATTTGCGAGGTGTTATGTATTCCTCTTCTACACTTCAAATGAATGTAAATGCGACACTTCCTTGCAACTAAATAGCGTTTGCAAATGTCTACCTATCGTAGCAATAGTGTTCTAATGCTTCTTAAAACGCGACATCGCATCTCATTTCTATGTTTCATGATAAGATATAATATGATTTGCGAAGTGTCATGTATTCCTCGTCTACACTTCAAATGAAGGTAAATGCGACACTTCCTTGCAAGGAAATAGCGTTTGCAGATGTCTACGTATCGTAGCAATAGAGTTCTAATGCTTCTTAAAACGCGATATCGCATCTCATTTCTATGTTTCATGGTAAGATATAATATGATTTGCGAAGTGTTATGTATTCCTCGTCTACACATAAAATGAATGTAAATGCGACACTTCCTTGCAAGGAAATAGCGTTTGCAGATGTCTACGTATCGTAGCAATAGATTTCTAATGCTTCTTAAAACGCGATATCGCATCTCATTTATATGTTTCATGGTAAGATATAATATGACTTGCGAAGTGTTATGTATTCCTCGTCTACACTTCAAATGAATGTAAATGCGACACTTCCTTGCTAGGAAATAGCGTCTGCAGATGTCTAGGTATCGTAGCAATAGAGTTCTAATGCTTCTTAAAACGCGATATCGCATCTCATTTCTATATTTCATGGTAAGATATAATATGATTTGCGAAGTGTTATGTACTCCTCGTCTACACTTCAAATGAATGTAAATGCGACACTTCCTTGCAAGGAAATAGCGTTTGCAAATGTCTACCTATCGTAGCAATAGTGTTCTAATGCTTCTTAAAACGCGATATCGCATCTCATTTCTATGTTTCATGATAAGATATAATATGATTTGCGAAGTGTCATGTATTCCTCGTCTACACTTCAAATGAATGTAAATGCGACACTTCCTTGCTAGGAAATAGCGTCTGCAGATGTCTAGGTATCGTAGCAATAGAGTTCTAATGCTTCTTAAAACGCGATATCGCATCTCATTTCTATATTTCATGGTAAGATATAATATGATTTGCGAAGTGTTATGTATTCCTCGTCCACACTTCAAATGAATGTAAATGCGACACTTCCTTGCAAGGAAATAGCGTTTGCAAATGTCTACCTATCGTAGCAATAGTGTTCTAATGCTTCTTAAAACGCGATATCGCATCTCATTTCTATGTTTCATGATAAGATATAATATGATTTGCGAAGTGTCATGTATTCCTCGTCTACACTTCAAATGAATGTAAATGCGACACTTCCTTGCAAGGAAATAACGTTTGCAGATGTCTACGTCTCGTAGCAATAGAGTTCTAATGCTTCTTAAAACGCGATATCGCATCTCATTTCTATGTTTCATGGTAAGATATAATATGATTTGCGAGGTGTTATGTATTCCTCTTCTACACTTCAAATGAATGTAAATGCGACACTTCCTTGCAACTAAATAGCGTTTGCAAATGTCTACCTATCGTAGCAATAGTGTTCTAATGCTTCTTAAAACGCGACATCGCATCTCATTTCTATGTTTCATGATAAGATATAATATGATTTGCGAAGTGTCATGTATTCCTCGTCTACACTTCAAATGAAGGTAAATGCGACACTTCCTTGCAAGGAAATAGCGTTTGCAGATGTCTACGTATCGTAGCAATAGAGTTCTAATGCTTCTTAAAACGCGATATCGCATCTCATTTCTATGTTTCATGGTAAGATATAATATGATTTGCGAAGTGTTATGTATTCCTCGTCTACACATAAAATGAATGTAAATGCGACACTTCCTTGCAAGGAAATAGCGTTTGCAGATGTCTACGTATCGTAGCAATAGGTTTCTAATGCTTCTTAAAACGCGATATCGCATCTCATTTATATGTTTCATGGTAAGATATAATATGACTTGCGAAGTGTTATGTATTCCTCGTCTACACTTCAAATGAATGTAAATGCGACACTTCCTTGCTAGGAAATAGCGTCTGCAGATGTCTAGGTATCGTAGCAATAGAGTTCTAATGCTTCTTAAAACGCGATATCGCATCTCATTTCTATATTTCATGGTAAGATATAATATGATTTGCGAAGTGTTATGTACTCCTCGTCTACACTTCAAATGAATGTAAATGCGACACTTCCTTGCAAGGAAATAGCGTTTGCAAATGTCTACCTATCGTAGCAATAGTGTTCTAATGCTTCTTAAAACGCGATATCGCATCTCATTTCTATGTTTCATGATAAGATATAATATGATTTGCGAAGTGTCATGTATTCCTCGTCTACACTTCAAATGAATGTAAATGCGACACTTCCTTGCAAGGAAATAGCGTTTGCAGATGTCTACGTATCGTAGCAATAGAGTTCTAATGCTTCTTAAAACGCGATATCGCATCACATTTCTATGTTTCATGGTAAGATATAATATGATTTGCGAAGTGTTATGTATTCCTCGTCTACACATCAACTGAATGTAAATGCGACACTTCCTTGCAGGGAAATAGCGCTTGCAGATGTCTACGTATCGTAGCAATAGAGTTCTTATGATTCTTAAAACGCGATATCGCATCTCATTTCTATGTTTCATGGTAAGATATAATATGACTTGCGAAGTGTTATGTATTCTTCGTCTACACTTCAAATGAATGTAAATGCGACACTTCTTTGCAAGGAAATAGCGTTTGCAGATGTCTACGTATCTTAGCAATAGAGTTCTTATGTTTCTTAAAACGCGATATCGCATCTCATTTCTATGTTTCATGGTAAGATATAATATTATTTGCGAAGTGTTATGTATTCCTCGTCTACACATCAAATGAATGTAAATACGACACTTCCTTGCAAGGAAATAGCGTTTGCAGATGTCTACGTATCGTAGCAATAGAGTTCAAATGCTTCTTAAAACGAGATATTGCATCTCATATCTATGTTTCATGATAAGATATAATATTCATTGTGAAGTGTTATGCATTCCTCGTCTACGATTCAAATGAATGTAAATGCGACACTTCTTTCCAAGGAAATAGCGTTTGCAGATGTCTACGTATCGTAGCAATAGAGTTCTTATGATTCTTAAAACGCGATATCGCATCTCATTTCTATGTTTCATGGTAAGATATAATATGACTTGCGAAGCGTTATGTATTCCTCGTCTACACTTCAAATGAATGTAAATGGGACACTTCCTTGCAAGGAAATAGCGTTTGCAGATGTCTACGTATCGTAGCAATAGAGTTCTAATGCTTCTTAAAACGCGATATCGCATCTCATTTCTATGTTTCATGGTAAGATATAATATGATTTGCGAAGTGTTATGTATTCCTCGTCTACACATCAACTGAATGTAAATGCGACACTTCCTTGCAAGGAAATAGCGCTTGCAGATGTCTACGTATCGTAGCAATAGAGTTCTTATGATTCTTAAAACGCGATATAGCATCTCATTTCTATGTTTCATGGTAAGATATAATATGATGTGCGAAGTGTTATGTATTCCTAGTCTACACTTCAAATGAATGTAAATGCGACACTTCTTTGCAAGGAAATAGCGTTTGCAGTTGTCTACGTATCGTAGCAATAGAGTTCTTATGATTCTTAAAACGCGATATCGCATCTCATTTCTATGTTTCATGGTAAGATATAATATGATTTGCGAAGTGTTATGTTTTCCTCTTCTACACTTCAAATGAATGTGAATGCGACACTTTCTCGCTTGGAAATAGCGTTTGCAGATGCCTACGTATCGTAGCAATAGATTTCTAATGCTTCTTAAAACGCGAGATCGCATCCCATTTCTATGTTTCATGGTAAGGTATAAAATGATTTGCGAAGTGTTATGTATTCCTCGTCTACACTTCAAATGAACGTGAATGCGACACTTTCTCGCTAGGAAATAGCGTTTGCAGATGCCTACGTAGCGTAGCAATAGAGTTCTAATGCTTCTTAAAACGCGATATCGCATCTCATTTCTATGTTTCATGGTAAGATATAATATGATTTGCGAAGTGTTATGTATTCCTCGTCTACACTTCAAATGAATGTAAATGCGACACTTCCTTGCTAGGAAATAGCGTCTGCAGATGTCTAGGTATCGTAGCAATAGAGTTCTAATGCTTCTTAAAACGAGATATTGCATTTCATATCTATGTTTCACGATAAGATATAATATTCATTGTGAAGTGTTATGTATTCCTCGTCTACACATGAACTGAATGTAAATGCGACACTTCCTTGCAAGGAAATAGCGTTTGCAAATGTCTACCTATCGTAGCAATTGTGTTCTAATGCTTCTTAAAACGCGATATCGCATCTCATTTCTATGTTTCATGATAAGATATAATATTATTTGCGAAGTGTCATGTATTCCTCGTCTACACTTCAAATGAATGTAAATGCGACACTTCCTTGCAAGGAAATAGCGTTTGCAGATGTCTATGTATCGTAGCAATAGAGTTCTAATGCTTCTTAAAACGCGATATCGCATCTCATTTCTATGTTTCATGGTAAGATATAATATGATTTGCGGAGTGTTATGTATTCCTCGCCTACACATCAAATGAATGTAAATGCTACACTTCCTTGCAAGGAAATAGCGTTTGCAGATGTCTACGTATCGTAGCAATAGAGTTCTAATGCTTCTTAAAACGCGATATCGCATCTCATTTCTATGTTTCATGGTAAGATATAATATGACTTGCGAAGTGTTATGTATTCCTCGTCTACACTTCAAATGAATGTAAATGCGACACTTCCTTGCTAGGAAATAGCGTCTGCAGATGTCTAGGTATCGTAGCAATAGAGTTCTAATGCTTCTTAAAACGCGATATCGCATCTCATTTCTATATTTCATGGTAAGATATAATATGATTTGCGAAGTGTTATGTATTCCTCGACCACACTTCAAATGAATGTAAATGCGACACTTCCTTGCAAGGAAATAGCGTTTGCAAATGTCTACCTATCGTAGCGATAGTGTTCTAATGCTTCTTAAAACGCGATATCGCATCTCATTTCTATGTTTCATGTTAAGATATAATATGATTTGCGAAGTGTCATGTATTCCTCGTCTACACTTCAAATGAATGTAAATGCGACACTTCCTTGCAAGGAAATAGCGTTTGCAGATGTCTACGTATCGTAGCAATAGAGTTCTAATGCTTCTTAAAACGCGATATCGCATCTCATTTCTATGTTTCATGGTAAGATATAATATGATTTGCGAAGTGTTATGTATTCCTCTTCGACACTTCAAATGAATGTAAATGCGACACTTCCATGCAAGGAAATAGCGTTTGCAAATGTCTACCTATCGTAGCAATAGTGTTCTAATGCTTCTTAAAACGCGATATCGCATCTCATTTCTATGTTTCATGATAAGATATAATATGATTTGCGAAGTGTCATGTATTCCTCGTCTACACTTCAAATGAATGTAAATGCGACACTTCCTTGCAAGGAAATAGCGTTTGCAGATGTCTACGTATCGTAGCAATAGAGTTGTAATGCTTCTTAAAACGCGATATCGCATCTCATTTCTATGTTTCATGGTAAGATATAATATGATTTGCGAAGTGTTATGTATTCCTCGTCTACACATCAACTGAATGTAAGTGCGACACTTCCTTGCAAGGAAATAGCGCTTGCAGATGTCTACGTATCGTAGCAATAGAGTTCTTATGATTCATAAAACGCGATATAGCATCTCATTTCTATGTTTCATGGTAAGATATAATATGATTTGCGAAGTGTTATGTATTCCTAGTCTACACTTCAAATGAATGTAAATGCGACACTTCTTTGCAAGGAAATAGCGTTTGCAGATGTCTACGTATCGTAGCAATAGAGTTCTTATGATTCTTAAAACGCGATATCGCATCTCATTTCTATGTTTCATGGTAAGATATAATATTATTTGCGAAGTGTTATGTATTCCTCGTCTACACATCAAATGAATGTAAATGCGACACTTCCTTGCAAGGAAATAGCGTTTGCAAATGTCTACCTATCGTAGCGATAGTGTTCTAATGCTTCTTAAAACGCGATATCGCATCTCATTTCTATGTTTCATGTTAAGATATAATATGATTTGCGAAGTGTCATGTATTCCTCGTCTACACTTCAAATGAATGTAAATGCGACACTTCCTTGCAAGGAAATAGCGTTTGCAGATGTCTACGTATCGTAGCAATAGAGTTCTAATGCTTCTTAAAACGCGATATCGCATCTCATTTCTATGTTTCATGGTAAGATATAATATGATTTGCGAAGTGTTATGTATTCCTCTTCGACACTTCAAATGAATGTAAATGCGACACTTCCATGCAAGGAAATAGCGTTTGCAAATGTCTACCTATCGTAGCAATAGTGTTCTAATGCTTCTTAAAACGCGATATCGCATCTCATTTCTATGTTTCATGATAAGATATAATATGATTTGCGAAGTGTCATGTATTCCTCGTCTACACTTCAAATGAATGTAAATGCGACACTTCCTTGCAAGGAAATAGCGTTTGCAGATGTCTACGTATCGTAGCAATAGAGTTGTAATGCTTCTTAAAACGCGATATCGCATCTCATTTCTATGTTTCATGGTAAGATATAATATGATTTGCGAAGTGTTATGTATTCCTCGTCTACACATCAACTGAATGTAAGTGCGACACTTCCTTGCAAGGAAATAGCGCTTGCAGATGTCTACGTATCGTAGCAATAGAGTTCTTATGATTCATAAAACGCGATATAGCATCTCATTTCTATGTTTCATGGTAAGATATAATATGATTTGCGAAGTGTTATGTATTCCTAGTCTACACTTCAAATGAATGTAAATGCGACACTTCTTTGCAAGGAAATAGCGTTTGCAGATGTCTACGTATCGTAGCAATAGAGTTCTTATGATTCTTAAAACGCGATATCGCATCTCATTTCTATGTTTCATGGTAAGATATAATATTATTTGCGAAGTGTTATGTATTCCTTGTCTACACATCAAATGAATGTAAATGCGACACTTCCTTGCAAGGAAATAGCGTTTGCAAATGTCTACCTATCGTAGCAATAGTGTTCTAATGCTTCTTAAAACGCGATATCGCATCTCATTTCTATGTTTCATGATAAGATATAATATGATTTGCGAAGTGTCATGTATTCCTCGTCTACACTTCAAATGAATGTAAATGCGACACTTCCTTGCAAGGAAATAGCGTTTGCAGATGTCTACGTATCGTAGCAATAGAGTTCTAATGCTTCTTAAAACGCGATATCGCATCTCATTTCTATGTTTCATGGTAAGATATAATGTGATTTGCGGAGTGTTATGTATTCCTCGCCTACACATCAACTGAATGTAAATGCGACACTTCCTTGCAAGGAAATAGCGTTTGCAAATGTCTACCTATCGTAGCAATAGTGTTCTAATGCTTCTTAAAACGCGATATCGCATCTCATTTCTATGTTTCATGATAAGATATAATATGATTTGCGAAGTGTCATGTATTCCTCGTCTACACTTCAAATGAATGTAAATGCGACACTTCCTTGCAAGGAAATAGCGTTTGCAGATGTCTACGTATCGTAGCAATAGAGTTCTAATGCTTCTTGAAACGCGATATCGCATCTCATTTCTATGTTTCATGGTAAGACATAATATGATTTGAGAAGTGTTATGTATTCCTCGTCTACACATCAACTGAATGTAAATGCGACACTTCCTTGCAAGGAAATAGCGCTTGCAGGTGTCTACGTATCGTAGCAATAGAGTTCTTATGATTCTTAAAACGCGATATCGCATCTCATTTCTATGTTTCATGGTAAGATATAATATGATTTGCGAAGTGTTATGTATTCCTCGTCTACACTTCAAATGAATGTAAATGCGACACTTCTTTGCAAGGAAATAGCGTTTGCAGATGTCTACGTATCGTAGCAATAGAGTTCTTACGATTCTTAATACGCGATATCGCATCTCATTTCCATGTTTCATGGTAAGATATAATATTATTTGCGAAGTGTTATGTATTCCTCGTCTACAAATCAAATGAATGTAAATGCTACACTTCCTTGCAAGGAAATAGCGTTTGCAGATGTCTACGTATCGAAGCAATAGAGTTCAAATGCTTCTTAGAACGAGATATTGCATCTCATATCTATGTTTCATGATAAGATATAATATTCATTGCGAAGTGTTATGCATTCCTCGTCTACGATTCAAATGAATGTAAATGCGACACTTCCTTGCAAGGAAATAGCGTTTGCAGATGTCTACGTATCGTAGCAATAGAGTTCTTATGATTCTTAAAACGCGATATCGCATCTCATTTCTATGTTTCATGGTAAGGTATAATATGATTTGCGAAGTGTCATGTATTCCTCGTCTACACTTCAAATGAATGTAAATGCGACACTTCCTTGCAAGGAAAGAGCGTTTGCAGATGTCTACGTATCGTAGCAATGGATTTCTAATGCTTCTTAAAAGGCGATATCGCATCTCATTTCTACGTTTCATGGTAAGGTATAATATGATTTGCGAAGTGTTATGTATTCCTCGTCTACACTTCAAATGAATGTAAATGCGACACTTCTTTGCAAGGAAATAGCGTTTGCAGATGTCTACGTATCGTTGCAATAGAGTTCTTATGATTCTTAAAACGCGATATCGCATCTCATTTCTATGTTTCATGGTAAGATATAATATCATTTGCGGAGTGTTATGTACTCCTCGTCTACACTTCAAATGAATGTAAATTCGACACTTCCATGCAAGGAAATAGCGTTTGCAAATGTCTACGTATCGTAGCAATGGGTTTCTAATGCTTCTTAAAAGGCGATATCGCATCTCATTTCTATGTTTCATGGTAAGGTATAATATGATTTGCGAAGTGTTATGTGTTCAACGTCTACACTTCAAATGAATGTAAATGCGACTCTTCTTTGCAAGGAAATAGCGTTTGCAGATGTCTACGTATCGTAGCAATAGAGTTCTTATGATTCTTAAAACGCGATATCGCATCTCATTTCTATGTTTCGTGGTAAGATATAATACGATTTGCGGAGTGTTATGTACTCCTCGTCTACACTTCAAATGAATGTAAATGCGACAATTCCTTGCAAGGAAATAGCGTTTGCAAATGTCTACCTATCGTAGCAGTAGTGTTCTAATACTTCTTAGAACGCGATGTCGCAACTCATTTCTATGTTTCATGGTAAGATATAATATGATTTGCGAACTGTTATGTATTCCTCGTCTACACTTCAAATGAATGTAAATGCGACACTTTCTTGCAAGGAAATAGCGTTTGCAGATATCTACGTATCGAAGCAATAGAGTTCAAATGCTTCTTAAAACGAGATATTATATCTCATATCTATGTTTCATGATAAGATATAATATTCATTGCGAAGTGTTATGCATTCCTCGTCTACGATTCAAATAAATGAAAATGCGACACTTCCTTGCAAGGAAATAGCGTTTGCAGATGTCTACGTATCGTAGCAATAGAGTTCTAATGCTTCTTAGAACGCGATATCGCATCTCATTTCTATGTTTCATGGTAAGATATAATATGATTTGCGAAGTGTTATGTATTCCTCGTCTACACTTCAAATGAATGTAAATGCGACACTTCCTTGCAAGGAAATAGCGTTTGCACATGTCTACCTATCGTAGCAATAGTGTTATAATGCTTCTTAAAACGCGATATCGCATCTCATTTCTATGTTTCATGGTAAGATATAATATGATTTGCGAAGTGTCATGTATTCCTCGTCTACACTTCAAATGAATGTAAATGCGACACTTCCTCGCAAGGAAATAGCGTTTGCAGATGTCTACGTATCGTAGCAATAGAGTTCTTATGATTCTTAAAACGCGATATCGCATCTCATTTCTATGTTTCATGCTAATATATAATATGATTTGCGAAGTGTCATGTATTCCTCGTCTACACTTCAAATGAATGTAAATGCGACACTTCCTTGCAAGGAAATAGCGTTTGCAAATGTCTACCTATCGTAGCAGTAGTGTTCTAATACTTCTTAGAACGCGATGTCGCATATCATTTCTATGTTTCATGGTAAGATATAATATGATTTGCGAAGTGTCATGTATTCCTCGTCTACACTTCAAATGAATGTAAATGCGACACTTCCTCGCAAGGAAATAGCGTTTGCAGATGTCTACGTATCGTAGCAATAGAGTTCTTATGATTCTTAAAACGCGATATCGCATCTCATTTCTATGTTTCATGCTAATATATAATATGATTTGCGAAGTGTCATGTATTCCTCGTCTACACTTCAAATGAATGTAAATGCGACACTTCCTTGCAAGGAAATAGCGTTTGCAAATGTCTACCTATCGTAGCAGTAGTGTTCTAATACTTCTTAGAACGCGATGTCGCATCTCATTTCTATGTTTCATGGTAAGATATAATATGATTTGCGAATTGTTATGTATTCCTCGTCTACACTTCAAATGAATGTAAATGCGACACTTCCTCGCAAGGAAATAGCGTTTGCAGATGTCTACGTATCGTAGCAATAGAGTTCTTATGATTCTTAAAACGCGATATCGCATCTCATTTCTATGTTTCATGCTAATATATAATATGATTTGCGAAGTGTCATGTATTCCTCGTCTACACTTCAAATGAATGTAAATGCGACACTTCCTTGCAAGGAAATAGCGTTTGCAAATGTCTACCTATCGTAGCAGTAGTGTTCTAATACTTCTTAGAACGCGATGTCGCATATCATTTCTATGTTTCATGGTAAGATATAATATGATTTGCGAAGTGTCATGTATTCCTCGTCTACACTTCAAATGAATGTAAATGCGACACTTCCTCGCAAGGAAATAGCGTTTGCAGATGTCTACGTATCGTAGCAATAGAGTTCTTATGATTCTTAAAACGCGATATCGCATCTCATTTCTATGTTTCATGCTAATATATAATATGATTTGCGAAGTGTCATGTATTCCTCGTCTACACTTCAAATGAATGTAAATGCGACACTTCCTTGCAAGGAAATAGCGTTTGCAAATGTCTACCTATCGTAGCAGTAGTGTTCTAATACTTCTTAGAACGCGATGTCGCATCTCATTTCTATGTTTCATGGTAAGATATAATATGATTTGCGAATTGTTATGTATTCCTCGTCTACACTTCAAATGAATGTAAATGCGACACTTTCTTGCAAGGAAATAGCGTTTGCAGATGTCTACGTATCGAAGCAATAGTGTTCAAATGCTTCTTAAAACGAGATATTGCATCTCATATCTATGTTTCATGATAAGATATAATATTCATTGCGAAGTGTTATGCATTCCTCGTCTACGATTCAAATGAATGAAATTGCGACACTTCCTTGCAAGGAAATAGCGTTTGCAGATGTCTACGTATCGTAGCAATAGAGTTCTAATGCTTCTTAAGACGCGATATCGCATCTCATTTCTATGTTTCATGGTAAGATATAATAAGATTTGCGAAGTGTTATGTATTCCTCGTCTACAAATCAAATGAATGTAAATGCGACACTTTCTTGCAAGGAAATAGCGTTTGCAGATGTCTACGTATCGTAGCAATGGATTTCTGATGCTTCTTAAAACGCGATATCGCATCTCATTTCTATGTTTCATGGTAAGATGTAATACGATTTGCGAAGTGTTATGTATTCCTCGTCTACACTTTACTCGTCTACGTGTCGTAGCAATAGAGTTCTTATGATTCTTAGAACGCTATATTGCATCTCATTTTTACGATTCATGGTAAGATATAATATGATTTGCGAAGTGTTATGCACTCCTCGTCTACGATTCAAATGAATGTAAATGCGACACTTCCTTGCAAGAAAACAGCGCTTGCAGGTGTCTACGTATCGTAGCAATAGAGTTCTTATGATTCTTAAAACGCGATATCGCATCTCATTTCTATGTTTCATGGTAAGATATAATATGATTTGCGAAGTGTTATGTATTCCTCGTCTACACTTCAAATGAATGTAAATGCGACACTTCTTTGCAAGGAAATAGCGTTTGCAAATGTCTACGTATCGTAGCAATAGAGTTCTTACTATTCTTAATACGCGATATCGCATCTCATTTCTATGTTTCATGGTAAGATATAATATTATTTGCGAAGTGTTATGTATTCCTCGTCTACAAATCAAATGAATGTAAATGCGACACTTTCTTGCAAGGAAATAGCGTTTGCAGATGTCTACGTATCGTAGCAATGGATTTCTGATGCTTCTTAAAACGCGATATCGCATCTCATTTCTATGTTTCATGGTAAGATGTAATACGATTTGCGAAGTGTTATGTATTCCTCGTCTACACTTTACTCGTCTACGTGTCGTAGCAATAGAGTTCTTATGATTCTTAGAACGCTATATTGCATCTCATTCTTACGATTCATGGTAAGATATAATATGATTTGCGAAGTGTTATGCACTCCTCGTCTACGATTCAAATGAATGTAAATGCGACACTTCCTTGCAAGGAAATAGCGTTTGCAGATGTCTACGTATCGTAGCAATAGAGTTCTTATGATTCCTAGAACGCTATATTGCATCTCATTATTACGTTTCATGGTAAGATATAATATGATTTGCGAAGTGTCATGTATTCCACGTCTACGATTCAAATGAATGTAAATGCTGCACTTCCTTGCAAGGAAATAGCGGTTGCAGATGTCTACGTATCGTAGCAATAGAGTTCTAATGCTTCTTAAAACGCGATATTGCATCTCATTTCTATGTTTCATGGTAAGATATAATATGATTTGCGAAGTGTTATGTATTCCTCGTCTACACATCAAATAAATTTAAATGCGACACTTCCTTGCAAGGAAATAGCGTTTGCAGATGTCTACGTATCGTAGCAATAGAGTTCTAATGCTTCTTAAAACGAGATATTGCATCTCATATCAATGTTTCATGATAAGATATAATATTCATTGCTAAGTGTTATGCATTCCTCGTCTACGATTCAAATGAATGTAAATGCGACACTTCCTTGCAAGGAAATAGCGTTTGCAGTTGTCTACGTATCGTAGCAATAGAGTTCTTATGATTCTTAGAACGCTATATTGCATCTCATTTTTACGTTTCATGGTAAGATATAATATGATTTGCGAAGTGTCATGTATTCCTCGTCTACGATTCAAATGAATGTAATTGCGACACTTCCTTGCAAGGAAATAGCGATTGCAGATGTCTACGTATCATAGCAATAGGGTTCAAATGCTTCTTAAAACGCGATATCGCATCTCATTTCTATGTTTCGTGGTAAGATATAATATGATTTGCGAAGAGTCATGTATTCCTAGTCTACACTTCAAATGAATGTGAATGCGACACTTCCTCGCTAGGAAATAGCGTTTGCAGATGTCTACGTATCGAAGCAATAGAGTTCAGATGCTTCATAAAACGAGATATTGCATCTCATATCTATGTTTCATGATAAGATGTAATATTCATTGCGAAGTGTTATGTATTCCTCGTCTACACTTCAAATGAATGTGGATGCGACACTTCCTCGCCAGGAAATAGCGTTTGCAGATGTCTACGTATCGTAGCAGTTGAGTTCTAATGCTTCTTAAAACGCGATATCGCATCTCATTTCTATGTTTCGTGGTAAGATATAATATGATTTGCGAAGTGTTATGTATTCCTCGTCTACACATCAAATGAATGTAAATGCGACACTTCCTTGCAAGGAAATAGCGTTTGCAGATGTCTACGTATCGTAGCAATAGAGTTCTTATGATTCTTAAAACGCGATATCGCATCTCATTTCTATGTTTCATGGTAAGATATAATATTATTTGCGAAGTGTTATGTATTCCTCGTCTACACATCAAATGAATGTAAAAGCGACACTTCCTTGCAAGGAAATAACGTTTGCAGATGTCTACGTATCGAAGCAATAGAGTTCAAATGCTTCTTAAAACGAGATATTGCATCTCATATCTATGTTTCATGATAAGATATAATATTCATTGCGAAGTGTTATGCATTCCTCGTCTACGATTCAAATGAATGTAAATGCGACACTTCCTTGCAAGGAAATATCGTTTGCAGATGTCTACGTATCGTAGCAATAGAGTTCTTATGATTCTTAAAACGCGATATCGCATCTCATTTCTATGTTTCATGGTAAGATATAATATGATTTGAGAAGTGTCATGTATTCCTCGTCTACACTTCAAATGAATGTAAATGCGACACTTCCTTGCAAGGAAATAGCGTTTGCAGATGTCTACGTATCGTAGCAATGGATTTCTGATGCTTCTTAAAAGGCGATATCGCATTTCATTTCTATGTTTCATGGTAAGGTATAATATGATTTGCGAAGTGTTATGTATTCCTCGTCTACACTTCGAATGAATGTAAATGCGACACTTCTTTGCAAGGAAATAGCGTTTGCAGATGTCTACGTATCGTTGCAATAGAGTTCTTATGATTCTTAAAACGCGGTATGGCATCTCATTTCTATGTTTCATGGTAAGACATAGTATGATTTGCGGAGTGTTATGTATTCCTCGTCTACACTTCAAATGAATGTAAATGCGACACTTCCTTGCAAGGAAATAGCGTTTGCAGATGTCTACGTAACGTAGCAATAGAGTTCTTATGATTCTTAAAATGCGATATCGCATCTCATTTCTATGTTTCATGGTAAGATATAATATGATTTGCGAAGTCTTATGTATTCATCGTCTACACTTCAAATGAATGTAAATGCGACTCTTCTTTGCAAGGAAATAGAGTTTGCAGATGTCTACGTATCGTAGCAATAGAGTTCTTATGATTCTTAAAACGCGATATCGCATCTCATTTCTATGTTTCATGGTAAGATATAATACGATTTGCGGAGTGTTATGTACTCCTCGTCTACACTTCAAATGAATGTAAATGCGACACTTCCTTGCAAGGAAATAGCGTTTGCAAATGTCTACCTATCGTAGCAGTAGTGTTCTAATACTTCTTAGAACGCGATGTCGCATCTCATTTCTATGTTTCATGGTAAGATATAATATGATTTGCGAAGTGTTATGTATCCGTCGTCTACACTTCAAATGAATGTAAATGCGACACTTTCTTGCAAGGAAATAGCGTTTGCAGATGTCTACGTATCGTAGCAATGGATTTCTGATGCTTCTTAAAACGCGATATCGCTTGTCATTTCTATGTTTCATGGTAAGATATAATATGATTTGCGGAGTGTTATGTATTCCTCGTTTACACTTCAAATGAATGTAAATGCGACACTTCCTAGCAAGGAAATAGCGTTTGCAGATGTCTTCGTATCGAAGCAATAGAGTTCAAATGCTTCTTAAAACGAGATATTGCATCTCATATCTATGTTTCATGATAAGATATAATATTCATTGCGAAGTGTTATGCATTCCTCGTCTACGATTCAAATGAATGTAAATGCGACACTTCCTCGCAAGGAAATAGCGCTTGCAGATGTCTACGGATCGTAGCAATAGAGTTCTAATGCTTCTTAAAACGCGATATCGCACCTCATTTCTATGTTTCATGGTAAGATATAATACGATTTGCGAAGTGTTATGTATTCCTCGTCTACACTTTACTCGTCTACGTGTCGTAGCAATAGAGTTCTTATGATTCTTAGAACGCTATATTGCATCTCATTTTTACGTTTCATGGTAAGATATAATATGATTTGCGAAGTGTTATGCACTCCTCGTCTACGATTCAAATGAATGTAAATGCGACACTTCCTTGCAAGGAAATAGCGTTTGCAGATGTCTACGTATCGTAGCAATGGATATCTGATGCTTCTTAAAACGCGATATCGCATCTCATTTCTATGTTTCATGGTAAGATGTAATACGATTTGCGAAGTGTTATGTATTCCTCGTCTACACTTTACTCGTCTACGTGTCGTAGCAATTGAGTTCTTATGATTCTTAGAACGCTATATTGCATCTCATTTTTACGTTTCATGGTAAGATATAATATGATTTGCGAAGTGTTATGCACTCCTCGTCTACGATTCAAATGAATGTAAATGCGACACTTCCTTGCAAGGAAATAGCGTTTGCAGATGTCTACGTATCGTAGCAATAGAGTTCTTATGATTCCTAGAACGCTATATTGCATCTCATTATTACGTTTCATGGTAAGATATAATATGATTTGCGAAGTGTTATGCATTCCTCG
This sequence comes from Xylocopa sonorina, assembly GCF_050948175.1. Classification (NCBI taxonomy): domain Eukaryota; kingdom Metazoa; phylum Arthropoda; class Insecta; order Hymenoptera; family Apidae; genus Xylocopa; species Xylocopa sonorina. Next base: position 946,029 of record NW_027490113.1, on the reverse strand, counting down.
TCTACGATTCAAATGAATGTAAATGCGACGCTTCCTTGCAAGGAAATAGCGTTTGCAGATGTCTACGGTTCGTAGCAATAGAGTTCTAATGCTTCTTAAAACGCGATATCGCATCTCATTTCTATGTTTAATGTAAGACATAATATGATTTGCGAAGTGTTATGTATTCCTCGTCTACACATCAAATAAATTTAAATGCGACACTTCCTTGCAAGGAAATAGCGTTTGCAGATGTCTACGTATCGTAGCAATAGAGTTCTAATGCTTCTTAAAACGAGATATTGCATCTCATATCAATGTTTCATGATAAGATATAATATTCATTGCTAAGTGTTATGCATTCCTCGTCTACGATTCAAATGAATGTAAATGCGACACTTCCTTGCAAGGAAATAGCGTTTGCAGATGTCTACGTATCGTAGCAATAGAGTTCTTATGATTCTTAGAACGCTATATTGCATCTCATTTTTACGTTTCATGGTAAGATATAATATGATTTGCGAAGTGTCATGTATTCCTCGTCTACGATTCAAATGAATGTAATTGCGACACTTCCTTGCAAGGAAATAGCGATTGCAGATGTCTACGTATCATAGCAATAGTGTTCAAATGCTTCTTAAAACGCGATATCGCATCTCATTTCTATGTTTCATGGTAAGATATAATATGATTTGCGAAGTATCATGTGTTCCTAGTCTACACTTCAAATGAATGTGAATGCGACACTTCCTCGCTAGGAAATAGCGTTTGCAGATGTCTACGTATCGAAGCAATAGAGTTCAGATGCTTCTTAAAACGAGATATTGCATCTCATATTTATGTTTCATGATAAGATGTAATATTCATTGCGAAGTGTTATGTATTCCTCGTCTACACTTCAAATGAATGTGGATGCGACACTTCCCCGCCAGGAAATAGCGTTTGCAGATGTCTTCGTATCGTAGCAGTTGAGTTCTAATGCTTCTTAAAACGCGATATCGCACCTCATTTCTATGTTTCATGGTAAGATATAATATGATTTGCGAAGTGTTATGTATTCCTCGTCTACACATCAAATGAATGTAAATGCGACACTTCCTTGTAAGGAAATAGCGTTTGCAGATGTCTACGTATCGTAGCAATAGAGTTCTTATGATTCTTAAAACGCGATATCGCATCTCATTTCTATGTTTCATGGTAAGGTATAATATGATTTGCGAAGTGTTATGTATCCGTCGTCTACACTTCAAATGAATGTAAATGCGACACTTTCTTGCAAGGAAATAGCGTTTGCTGATGTCTACGTATCGTAGCAATGGATTTCTGATGCTTCTTAAAACGCGATATCGCTTGTCATTTCTATATTTCATGGTAAGATATAATATGATTTGCGAAGTGTTATGTATTCCTCGTCTACACTTCAAATGATTGTAAATGCGACACTTCTTTGCAAGGAAATAGCGTTTGCAGATGTCTACGTATCGTTGCAATAGAGTTCTAATGCTTCTTAAAACGCGATATCGCATCACATTTCTATGTTTCATGGTAAGATATAATATGATTTGCGAAGTGTCATGTATTCCTCGTTTACACTTCAAATGAATGTAAATGCGACACTTCCTTGCAAGGAAATAGCGATTGCAGATGTCTACGTATCGTAGCAATAGAGTTCTAATGCTTCTTAAAACGAGATATTGCATCTCATATCTATGTTTCATGATAAGATATAATATTCATTGCTAAGTGTTATGCATTCCTCGTCTACGATTCAAATGAATGTAAATGCGACACTTCCTTGCAAGGAAATAGCGTTTGCAGATGTCTACGTATCGTAGCAATAGAGTTCTTATGATTCTTAGAATGCTATATTGCATCTCACTTTTACGTTTCATGGTAAGATATAATATGATTTGCGAAGTGTCATGTATTCCTCGTCTACGATTCAAATGAATGTAATTGCGACACTTCCTTGCAAGGAAATAGCGATTGCAGATGTCTACGTATCATAGCAATAGGGTTCAAATGCTTCTTAAAACGCGATATCGCATCTCATTTCTATGTTTCATGGTAAGATATAATATGATTTGCGAAGTATCATGTATTCCTAGTCTACACTTCAAATGAATGTGAATGCGACACTTCCTCGCTGGGAAATAGCGTTTGCAGATGTCTACGTATCGAAGCAATAGAGTTCTAATGCGTCTTAAAACGCGATATCGCATCTCATTTCTATGTTTCATGGTAAGATATAATATGATTTGCGAAGTGTTATGTATTCCTCGTCTACACATCAAATGAATGTAAATGCGAGACTTCCTTGCAAAGAAATAGCGTTTGCAGATGTCTACGTATCGTAGCAATAGAGTTCTTATGATTCTTAAAACGCGATATCGCATCTCATTTCTATGTTTCATGGTAAGGTATAATATGATTTGCGAAGTGTTATGTATTCGTCGTCTACACTTCAAATGAATGTAAATGCGACACTTTCTTGCAAGGACATAGCGTTTGCAGATGTCTACGTATCGTAGCAATGGATATCTGATGCTTCTTAAAACGCGATATCGCATCACATTTCTATGTTTCATGGTAAGATGTAATACGATTTGCGAAGTGTTATGTATTCCTCGTCTACACTTTACTCGTCTACGTGTCGTAGCAATAGAGTTCTTATGATTCTTAGAACGCTATATTGCATCTCATTTTTACGTTTCATGGTAAGATATAATATGATTTGCGAAGTGTTATGCACTCCTCGTCTACGATTCAAATGAATGTAAATGCGACACTTCCTTGCAAGGAAATAGCGTTTGCAGATGTTTACGTATCGTAGCAATAGAGTTCTTATGATTCCTAGAACGCTATATTGCATCTCATTATTACGTTTCATGGTAAGATATAATATGATTTGCGAAGTGTCATGTATTCCTCGTCTACGATTCAAATGAATGTAAATGCTGCACTTCCTTGCAAGGAAATAGCGTTTGCAGATGTCTACGTATCGTAGCAATAGAGTTCTAATGCTTCTTAAAACGCGATATCGCATCTCATTTCTATGTTTCATGGTAAGATATAATATGATTTGCGAAGTGTTATGTATTCCTCGTCTACACATCAAATAAATTTAAATGCGACACTTCCTTGCAAGGAAATAGCGTTTGCAGATGTCTACGTATCGTAGCAATAGAGTTCTAATGCTTCTTAAAACGAGATATTGCATCTCATATCTATGTTTCATGATAAGATATAATATTCATTGCTAAGTGTTATGCATTCCTCGTCTACGATTCAAATGAATGTAAATGCGACACTTCCTTGCAAGGAAATAGCGTTTGCAGATGTCTACGTATCGTAGCAATAGAGTTCTTATGATTCTTAGAACGCTATATTGCATCTCATTTTTACGTTTCATGGTAAGATATAATATGATTTGCGAAGTGTCATGTATTCCTCGTCTACGATTCAAATGAATGTAATTGCGACACTTCCTTGCAAGGAAATAGCGATTGCAGATGTCTACGTATCATAGCAATAGGGTTCAAATGCTTCTTAAAACGCGATATCGCATCTCATTTCTATGTTTCATGGTAAGATATAATATGATTTGCGAAGTATCATGTATTCCTAGTCTACACTTCAAATGAATGTGAATGCGACACTACCTTGCAAGGAAATAGCGTTTGCAGATGTCTACGTATCGTAGCAATAGAGTTCTAATGCTTCTTAAAACGCGATATCGCATCTCATTTCTATGTTTCATGGTAAGATATAATATGATTTGCGAAGTATCATGTATTCCTAGTCTACACTTGAAATGAATGTGAATGCGACACTACCTTGCAAGGAAATAGCGTTTGCAGATGTCTACGTATCGTAGCAATAGAGTTCTAATGCTTCTTAAAACGCGATATCGCATCTCATTTCTATGTTTCATAGTAAGATATAATATGATTTGCGAAGTGTTATGTATTCCTCGTCTACACTTCAAATGAATGTAAATGCGACACTTCTTTGCTAGGAAATAGCGTCTGCAGATGTCTAGGTATCGTAGCAATAGAGTTCTAATGCTTCTTAAAACGCGATATTGCATCTCATATCTATGTTTCCTGATAAGATATAATATTCATTGCGAAGTGTTATGCATTCCTCGTCTACGATTCAAATGAATGTAAATGCGACATTTCCTTGCAAGGAAATAGCTCTTGCAGATGTCAACGTATCGTAGCAATAGAGTTCTAATGCTTCTTAAAACGCGATATCGCATCTCATTTCTATGTTTCATGGTAAGATATAATATGATTTGCGAAGTGTTATGTATTCCTCGTCTACACTTCAAATGAATGTAAATGCGACACTTCCTTGCAAGGAAATAGCGATTGCAGATGTCTACGTCTCGTAGCAATAGAGTTCATATGTTCTCAAAACGCGATATCGCATCTCAATTCTATGTTTCATGGTAAGATATAACATGATTTGCGAAGTGTTATGTATTCCTTGTCTACACTTCAAATGAATGTGAATGCGATACTTCCTCGCTAGGAAATAGCGTCTGCAGATGTCTAGGTATCGTAGCAATAGAGTTCTAATGCTTCTTAAAACGCGATATCGCATCTCATCTCTATGTTTCATGGTAAGATATAATATGATTTGCGAAGTGTGATGTATTCCTCGTCTACACTTCAAATGAATGTAAATGCGACACTTCCTTGCAAGGAAATAGCGATTGCAGATGTCTACGTCTCGTAGCAATAGAGTTCATATGTTCTTAAAACGCGATATCGCATCTCAATTCTATGTTTCATGGTAAGATATAACATGATTTGCGAAGTGTTATGTATTCCTTGTCTACACTTCAAATGAATGTGAATGCGATACTTCCTCGCTAGGGAATAGCGTCTGCAGATGTCTAGGTATCGTAGCAATAGAGTTCTAATGCTTCTTAAAACGCGATATCGCATCTCATTTCTATGTTTCATGGTGAGATATAATATGATTTGCGAAGTGTCATGTATTCCTCGCCTACACTTCAAATGAATGTAAATGCGACACTTCCTTGCTAGGAAATACCGTTTGCAGATGTCCACGTATCGAAGCAATAGAGTTCAAATGCTTCTTAAAACGAGATATTGCATCTCATTTCTATGTTTCATGGTAAGATATAATATGATTTGCGAAGTGTTATGTATCCGTCGTCTACACTTCAAATGAATGTAAATGCGACACTTTCTTGCAAGGAAATAGCGTTTGCTGATGTCTACGTATCGTAGCAATGGATTTCTGATGCTTCTTAAAACGCGATATCGCTTGTCATTTCTATATTTCATGGTAAGATATAATATGATTTGCGAAGTGTTATGTATTCCTCGTCTACACATCAAATGAATGTAAATGCGACACTTCCTTGTAAGGAAATAGCGTTTGCAGATGTCTACGTATCGTAGCAATAGAGTTCTTATGATTCTTAAAACGCGATATCGCATCTCATTTCTATGTTTCATGGTAAGGTATAATATGATTGGCGAAGTGTTATGTATCCGTCGTCTACACTTCAAATGAATGTAAATGCGACACTTTCTTGCAAGGAAATAGCGTTTGCTGATGTCTACGTATCGTAGCAATGGATTTCTGATGCTTCTTAAAACGCGATATCGCTTGTCATTTCTATATTTCATGGTAAGATATAATATGATTTGCGAAGTGTTATGTATTCCTCGTCTACACTTCAAATGATTGTAAATGCGACACTTCTTTGCAAGGAAATAGCGTTTGCAGATGTCTACGTATCGTTGCAATAGAGTTCTTATGATTCTTAAAACGCGATATCGCATCTCATTTCTATGTTTCATGGTAAGATATAATATGATTTGCGAAGTGTTATGTATTCCTCGTCTACACTTCAAATGAATGTAAATGCGACACTTCCTTGCAAAGAAATAGCGTTTGCAGATGTCTACGTATCGTAGCAATAGAGTTCTAATGCTTCTTAAAACGCGATATCGCATCACATTTCTATGTTTCATGGTAAGATATAATATGATTTGCGAAGTGTCATGTATTCCTCGTTTACACTTCAAATGAATGTAAATGCGACACTTCCTTGCAAGGAAATAGCGATTGCAGATGTCTACGTATCGTAGCAATAGAGTTCTAATGCTTCTTAAAACGAGATATTGCATCTCATATCTATGTTTCATGATAAGATATAATATTCATTGCTAAGTGTTATGCATTCCTCGTCTACGATTCAAATGAATATAAATGCGACACTTCCTTGCAAGGAAATAGCGTTTGCAGATGTCTACATATCGTTGCAATAGAGTTCTTATGATTCTTAGAATGCTATATTGCATCTCACTTTTACGTTTCATGGTAAGATATAATATGATTTGCGAAGTGTCATGTATTCCTCGTCTACGATTCAAATGAATGTAATTGCGACACTTCCTTGCAAGGAAATAGCGATTGCAGATGTCTACGTATCATAGCAATAGGGTTCAAATGCTTCTTAAAACGCGATATCGCATCTCATTTCTATGTTTCATGGTAAGATATAATATGATTTGCGAAGTATCATGTATTCCTAGTCTACACTTCAAATGAATGTGAATGCGACACTTCGTCGCTGGGAAATAGCGTTTGCAGATGTCTACGTATCGAAGCAATAGAGTTCTAATGCGTCTTAAAACGCGATATCGCATCTCATTTCTATGTTTCATGGTAAGATATAATATGATTTGCGAAGTGTTATGTATTCCTCGTCTACACATCAAATGAATGTAAATGCGAGACTTCCTTGCAAAGAAATAGCGTTTGCAGATGTCTACGTATCGTAGCAATAGAGTTCTTATGATTCTTAAAACGCGATATCGCATCTCATTTCTATGTTTCATGGTAAGGTATAATATGATTTGCGAAGTGTTATGTATTTGTCGTCTACACTTCAAATGAATGTAAATGCGACACTTTCTTGCAAGGACATAGCGTTTGCAGATGTCTACGTATCGTAGCAATGGATATCTGATGCTTCTTAAAACGCGATATCGCATCTCATTTCTATGTTTCATGGTAAGATGTAATACGATTTGCGAAGTGTTATGTATTCCTCGTCTACACTTTACTCGTCTACGTGTCGTAGCAATAGAGTTCTTATGATTCTTAGAACGCTATATTGCATCTCATTTTTACGTTTCATGGTAGGATATAATATGATTTGCGAAGTGTTATGCACTCCTCGTCTACGATTCAAATGAATGGAAATGCGACACTTCCTTGCAAGGAAATAGCGTTTGCAGATGTTTACGTATCGTAGCAATAGAGTTCTTATGATTCCTAGAACGCTATATTGCATCTCATTATTACGTTTCATGGTAAGATATAATATGATTTGCGAAGTGTCATGTATTCCTCGTCTACGATTCAAATGAATGTAAATGCTGCACTTCCTTGCAAGGAAATAGCGTTTGCAGATGTCTACGTATCGTAGCAATAGAGTTCTAATGCTTCTTAAAACGCGATATCGCATCTCATTTCTATGTTTCATGGTAAGATATAATATGATTTGCGAAGTGTTATGTATTCCTCGTCTACACATCAAATAAATTTAAATGCGACACTTCCTTGCAAGGAAATAGCGTTTGCAGATGTCTACGTATCGTAGCAATAGAGTTCTAATGCTTCTTAAAACGAGATATTGCATCTCATATCTATGTTTCATGATAAGATATAATATTCATTGCTAAGTGTTATGCATTCCTCGTCTACGATTCAAATGAATGTAAATGCGACACTTCCTTGCAAGGAAATAGCGTTTGCAGATGTCTACGTATCGTAGCAATAGGGTTCAAATGCTTCTTAAAACGCGATATCGCATCTCATTTCTATGTTTCATGATAAGATATAATATGATTTGCGAAGTATCATGTATTCCTAGTCTACACTTCAAATGAATGTGAATGCGACACTACCATGCAAGGAAATAGCGTTTGCAGATGTCTACGTATCGTAGCAATAGAGTTCTAATGCTTCTTAAAACGCGATATCGCATCTCATTTCTATGTTTCATGGTAAGATATAATATGATTTGCGAAGTATCATGTATTCCTAGTCTACACTTCAAATGAATGTGAATGCGACACTACCTTGCAAGGAAATAGCGTTTGCAGATGTCTACGTATCGTAGCAATAGAGTTCTAATGCTTCTTAAAACGCGATATCGCATCTCATTTCTATGTTTCATGGTAAGATATAATATGATTTGCGAAGTGTTATGTATTCCTCGTCTACACTTCAAATGAATGTAAATGCGACACTTCCTTGCAAGGAAATAGCGATTGCAGATGTCTACGTCTCGTAGCAATAGAGTTCATATGTTCTCAAAACGCGATATCGCATCTCAATTCTATGTTTCATGGTAAGATATAACATGATTTGCGAAGTGTTATGTATTCCTTGTCTACACTTCAAATGAATGTGAATGCGATACTTCCTCGCTAGGAAATAGCGTCTGCAGATGTCTAGGTATCGTAGCAATAGAGTTCTAATGCTTCCTAAACGAGATATCGCATCTCATCTCTATGTTTCATGGTAAGATATAATATGATTTGCGAAGTGTGATGTATTCCTCGTCTACACTTCAAATGAACGTAAATGCGACACTTCCTTGCAAGGAAATAGCGATTGCAGATGTCTACGTCTCGTAGCAATAGAGTTCATATGTTCTTAAAACGCGATATCGCATCTCAATTCTATGTTTCATGGTAAGATATAACATGATTTGCGAAGTGTTATGTATTCCTTGTCTACACTTCAAATGAATGTGAATGCGATACTTCCTCGCTAGGAAATAGCGTCTGCAGATGTCTAGGTATCGTAGCAATAGAGTTCTAATGCTTCTTAAAACGCGATATCGCATCTCATTTCTATGTTTCATGGTGAGATATAATATGATTTGCGAAGTGTCATGTATTCCTCGCCTACACTTCAAATGAATGTAAATGCGACACTTCCTTGCTAGGAAATACCGTTTGCAGATGTCCACGTATCGAAGCAATAGAGTTCAAATGCTTCTTAAAACGAGATATTGCATCTCATTTCTATGTTTCATGGTAAGATATAATATGATTTGCGAAGTATCATGTATTCCTAGTCTACACTTCAAATGAATGTGAATGCGACACTACCTTGCAAGGAAATAGCGTTTGCAGATGTCTACGTATCGTAGCAATAGAGTTCTAATGCTTCTTAAAACGCGATATCGCATCTCATTTCTATGTTTCATGGTAAGATATAATATGATTTGCGAAGTATCATGTATTCCTAGTCTACACTTCAAATGAATGTGAATGCGACACTACCTTGCAAGGAAATAGCGTTTGCAGATGTCTACGTATCGTAGCAATAGAGTTCTAATGCTTCTTAAAACGCGATATCGCATCTCATTTCTATGTTTCATAGTAAGATATAATATGATTTGCGAAGTGTTATGTATTCCTCGTCTACACTTCAAATGAATGTAAATGCGACACTTCTTTGCTAGGAAATAGCGTTTGCAAATGTCTACCTATCGTGGCAATAGTGTTCTAATGCTTCTTAAAACGCGATATCGCATCTCATTTCTATGTTTCATGGTAAGATATAATATGATTTGCGAAGTGTCATGTATTCCTCGTCTACACTACAAATGAATGTAAATGCGACACTTCCTTGCTAGGAAATAGCGTCTGCAGATGTCTAGGTATCGTAGCAATAGAGTTCTAATGCTTCTTAAAACGCGATATTGCATCTCATATCTATGTTTCCTGATAAGATATAATATTCATTGCGAAGTGTTATGCATTCCTCGTCTACGATTCAAATGAATGTAAATGCGACATTTCCTTGCAAGGAAATAGCTCTTGCAGGTGTCAACGTATCGTAGCAATAGAGTTCTAATGCTTCTTAAAACGCGATATCGCATCTCATTTCTATGTTTCATGGTAAGATATAATATGATTTGCGAAGTGTTATGTATTCCTCGTCTACACTTCAAATGAATGTAAATGCGACACTTCCTTGCAAGGAAATAGCGATTGCAGATGTCTACGTCTCGTAGCAATAGAGTTCATATGTTCTCAAAACGCGATATCGCATCTCAATTCTATGTTTCATGGTAAGATATAACATGATTTGCGAAGTGTTATGTATTCCCTGTCTACACTTCAAATGAATGTGAATGCGATACTTCCTCGCTAGGAAATAGCGTCTGCAGATGTCTACGTATCGTAGCAATGGATATCTGATGCTTCTTAAAACGCGATATCGCATCTCATTTCTATGTTTCATGGTAAGATGTAATACGATTTGCGAAGTGTTATGTATTCCTCGTCTACACTTTACTCGTCTACGTGTCGTAGCAATAGAGTTCTTATGATTCTTAGAACGCTATATTGCATCTCATTTTTACGTTTCATGGTAAGATATAATATGATTTGCGAAGTGTTATGCACTCCTCGTCTACGATTCAAATGAATGTAAATGCGACACTTCCTTGCAAGGAAATAGCGTTTGCAGATGTTTACGTATCGTAGCAATAGAGTTCTTATGATTCCTAGAACGCTATATTGCATCTCATTATTACGTTTCATGGTAAGATATAATATGATTTGCGAAGTGTCATGTATTCCTCGTCTACGATTCAAATGAATGTAAATGCTGCACTTCCTTGCAAGGAAATAGCGTTTGCAGATGTCTACGTATCGTAGCAATAGAGTTCTAATGCTTCTTAAAACGCGATATCGCATCTCATTTCTATGTTTCATGGTAAGATATAATATGATTTGCGAAGTGTTATGTATTCCTCGTCTACACATCAAATAAATTTAAATGCGACACTTCCTTGCAAGGAAATAGCGTTTGCAGATGTCTACGTATCGTAGCAATAGAGTTCTAATGCTTCTTAAAACGAGATATTGCATCTCATATCTATGTTTCATGATAAGATATAATATTCATTGCTAAGTGTTATGCATTCCTCGTCTACGATTCAAATGAATGTAAATGCGACACTTCCTTGCAAGGAAATAGCGTTTGCAGATGTCTACGTATCGTAGCAATAGAGTTCTTATGATTCTTAGAACGCTATATTGCATCTCATTTTTACGTTTCATGGTAAGATATAATATGATTTGCGAAGTGTCATGTATTCCTCGTCTACGATTCAAATGAATGTAATTGCGACACTTCCTTGCAAGGAAATAGCGATTGCAGATGTCTACGTATCATAGCAATAGGGTTCAAATGCTTCTTAAAACGCGATATCGCATCTCATTTCTATGTTTCATGGTAAGATATAGTATGATTTGCGAAGTATCATGTATTCCTAGTCTACACTTCAAATGAATGTGAATGCGACACTACCTTGCAAGGAAATAGCGTTTGCAGATGTCTACGTATCGTAGCAATAGAGTTCTAATGCTTCTTAAAACGCGATATCGCATCTCATTTCTATGTTTCATGGTAAGATATAATATGATTTGCGAAGTATCATGTATTCCTAGTCTACACTTGAAATGAATGTGAATGCGACACTACCTTGCAAGGAAATAGCGTTTGCAGATGTCTACGTATCGTAGCAATAGAGTTCTAATGCTTCTTAAAACGCGATATCGCATCTCATTTCTATGTTTCATAGTAAGATATAATATGATTTGCGAAGTGTTATGTATTCCTCGTCTACACTTCAAATGAATGTAAATGCGACACTTCTTTGCTAGGAAATAGCGTCTGCAGATGTCTAGGTATCGTAGCAATAGAGTTCTAATGCTTCTTAAAACGCGATATTGCATCTCATATCTATGTTTCCTGATAAGATATAATATTCATTGCGAAGTGTTATGCATTCCTCGTCTACGATTCAAATGAATGTAAATGCGACATTTCCTTGCAAGGAAATAGCTCTTGCAGATGTCAACGTATCGTAGCAATAGAGTTCTAATGCTTCTTAAAACGCGATATCGCATCTCATTTCTATGTTTCATGGTAAGATATAATATGATTTGCGAAGTGTTATGTATTCCTCGTCTACACTTCAAATGAATGTAAATGCGACACTTCCTTGCAAGGAAATAGCGATTGCAGATGTCTACGTCTCGTAGCAATAGAGTTCATATGTTCTCAAAACGCGATATCGCATCTCAATTCTATGTTTCATGGTAAGATATAACATGATTTGCGAAGTGTTATGTATTCCTTGTCTACACTTCAAATGAATGTGAATGCGATACTTCCTCGCTAGGAAATAGCGTCTGCAGATGTCTAGGTATCGTAGCAATAGAGTTCTAATGCTTCTTAAAACGCGATATCGCATCTCATCTCTATGTTTCATGGTAAGATATAATATGATTTGCGAAGTGTTATGTATCCGTCGTCTACACTTCAAATGAATGTAAATGCGACACTTTCTTGCAAGGAAATAGCGTTTGCTGATGTCTACGTATCGTAGCAATGGATTTCTGATGCTTCTTAAAACGCGATATCGCTTGTCATTTCTATATTTCATGGTAAGATATAATATGATTTGCGAAGTGTTATGTATTCCTCGTCTACACATCAAATGAATGTAAATGCGACACTTCCTTGTAAGGAAATAGCGTTTGCAGATGTCTACGTATCGTAGCAATAGAGTTCTTATGATTCTTAAAACGCGATATCGCATCTCATTTCTATGTTTCATGGTAAGGTATAATATGATTGGCGAAGTGTTATGTATCCGTCGTCTACACTTCAAATGAATGTAAATGCGACACTTTCTTGCAAGGAAATAGCGTTTGCTGATGTCTACGTATCGTAGCAATGGATTTCTGATGCTTCTTAAAACGCGATATCGCTTGTCATTTCTATATTTCATGGTAAGATATAATATGATTTGCGAAGTGTTATGTATTCCTCGTCTACACTTCAAATGATTGTAAATGCGACACTTCTTTGCAAGGAAATAGCGTTTGCAGATGTCTACGTATCGTTGCAATAGAGTTCTTATGATTCTTAAAACGCGATATCGCATCTCATTTCTATGTTTCATGGTAAGATATAATATGATTTGCGAAGTGTTATGTATTCCTCGTCTACACTTCAAATGAATGTAAATGCGACACTTCCTTGCAAAGAAATAGCGTTTGCAGATGTCTACGTATCGTAGCAATAGAGTTCTAATGCTTCTTAAAACGCGATATCGCATCACATTTCTATGTTTCATGGTAAGATATAATATGATTTGCGAAGTGTCATGTATTCCTCGTTTACACTTCAAATGAATGTAAATGCGACACTTCCTTGCAAGGAAATAGCGATTGCAGATGTCTACGTATCGTAGCAATAGAGTTCTAATGCTTCTTAAAACGAGATATTGCATCTCATATCTATGTTTCATGATAAGATATAATATTCATTGCTAAGTGTTATGCATTCCTCGTCTACGATTCAAATGAATATAAATGCGACACTTCCTTGCAAGGAAATAGCGTTTGCAGATGTCTACATATCGTAGCAATAGAGTTCTTATGATTCTTAGAATGCTATATTGCATCTCACTTTTACGTTTCATGGTAAGATATAATATGATTTGCGAAGTGTCATGTATTCCTCGTCTACGATTCAAATGAATGTAATTGCGACACTTCCTTGCAAGGAAATAGCGATTGCAGATGTCTACGTATCATAGCAATAGGGTTCAAATGCTTCTTAAAACGCGATATCGCATCTCATTTCTATGTTTCATGGTAAGATATAATATGATTTGCGAAGTATCATGTATTCCTAGTCTACACTTCAAATGAATGTGAATGCGACACTTCGTCGCTGGGAAATAGCGTTTGCAGATGTCTACGTATCGAAGCAATAGAGTTCTAATGCGTCTTAAAACGCGATATCGCATCTCATTTCTATGTTTCATGGTAAGATATAATATGATTTGCGAAGTGTTATGTATTCCTCGTCTACACATCAAATGAATGTAAATGCGAGACTTCCTTGCAAAGAAATAGCGTTTGCAGATGTCTACGTATCGTAGCAATAGAGTTCTTATGATTCTTAAAACGCGATATCGCATCTCATTTCTATGTTTCATGGTAAGGTATAATATGATTTGCGAAGTGTTATGTATTCGTCGTCTACACTTCAAATGAATGTAAATGCGACACTTTCTTGCAAGGACATAGCGTTTGCAGATGTCTACGTATCGTAGCAATGGATATCTGATGCTTCTTAAAACGCGATATCGCATCTCATTTCTATGTTTCATGGTAAGATGTAATACGATTTGCGAAGTGTTATGTATTCCTCGTCTACACTTTACTCGTCTACGTGTCGTAGCAATAGAGTTCTTATGATTCTTAGAACGCTATATTGCATCTCATTTTTACGTTTCATGGTAGGATATAATATGATTTGCGAAGTGTTATGCACTCCTCGTCTACGATTCAAATGAATGTAAATGCGACACTTCCTTGCAAGGAAATAGCGTTTGCAGATGTTTACGTATCGTAGCAATAGAGTTCTTATGATTCCTAGAACGCTATATTGCATCTCATTATTACGTTTCATGGTAAGATATAATATGATTTGCGAAGTGTCATGTATTCCTCGTCTACGATTCAAATGAATGTAAATGCTGCACTTCCTTGCAAGGAAATAGCGTTTGCAGATGTCTACGTATCGTAGCAATAGAGTTCTAATGCTTCTTAAAACGCGATATCGCATCTCATTTCTATGTTTCATGGTAAGATATAATATGATTTGCGAAGTGTTATGTATTCCTCGTCTACACATCAAATAAATTTAAATGCGACACTTCCTTGCAAGGAAATAGCGTTTGCAGATGTCTACGTATCGTAGCAATAGAGTTCTAATGCTTCTTAAAACGAGATATTGCATCTCATATCTATGTTTCATGATAAGATATAATATTCATTGCTAAGTGTTATGCATTCCTCGTCTACGATTCAAATGAATGTAAATGCGACACTTCCTTGCAAGGAAATAGCGTTTGCAGATGTCTACGTATCGTAGCAATAGGGTTCAAATGCTTCTTAAAACGCGATATCGCATCTCATTTCTATGTTTCATGATAAGATATAATATGATTTGCGAAGTATCATGTATTCCTAGTCTACACTTCAAATGAATGTGAATGCGACACTACCTTGCAAGGAAATAGCGTTTGCAGATGTCTACGTATCGTAGCAATAGAGTTCTAATGCTTCTTAAAACGCGATATCGCATCTCATTTCTATGTTTCATGGTAAGATATAATATGATTTGCGAAGTATCATGTATTCCTAGTCTACACTTCAAATGAATGTGAATGCGACACTACCTTGCAAGGAAATAGCGTTTGCAGATGTCTACGTATCGTAGCAATAGAGTTCTAATGCTTCTTAAAACGCGATATCGCATCTCATTTCTATGTTTCATGGTAAGATATAATATGATTTGCGAAGTGTTATGTATTCCTCGTCTACACTTCAAATGAATGTAAATGCGACACTTCCTTGCAAGGAAATAGCGATTGCAGATGTCTACGTCTCGTAGCAATAGAGTTCATATGTTCTCAAAACGCGATATCGCATCTCAATTCTATGTTTCATGGTAAGATATAACATGATTTGCGAAGTGTTATGTATTCCTTGTCTACACTTCAAATGAATGTGAATGCGATACTTCCTCGCTAGGAAATAGCGTCTGCAGATGTCTAGGTATCGTAGCAATAGAGTTCTAATGCTTCCTAAACGAGATATCGCATCTCATCTCTATGTTTCATGGTAAGATATAATATGATTTGCGAAGTGTGATGTATTCCTCGTCTACACTTCAAATGAATGTAAATGCGACACTTCCTTGCAAGGAAATAGCGATTGCAGATGTCTACGTCTCGTAGCAATAGAGTTCATATGTTCTTAAAACGCGATATCGCATCTCAATTCTATGTTTCATGGTAAGATATAACATGATTTGCGAAGTGTTATGTATTCCTTGTCTACACTTCAAATGAATGTGAATGCGATACTTCCTCGCTAGGAAATAGCGTCTGCAGATGTCTAGGTATCGTAGCAATAGAGTTCTAATGCTTCTTAAAACGCGATATCGCATCTCATTTCTATGTTTCATGGTGAGATATAATATGATTTGCGAAGTGTCATGTATTCCTCGCCTACACTTCAAATGAATGTAAATGCGACACTTCCTTGCTAGGAAATACCGTTTGCAGATGTCCACGTATCGAAGCAATAGAGTTCAAATGCTTCTTAAAACGAGATATTGCATCTCATTTCTATGTTTCATGGTAAGATATAATATGATTTGCGAAGTATCATGTATTCCTAGTCTACACTTCAAATGAATGTGAATGCGACACTACCTTGCAAGGAAATAGCGTTTGCAGATGTCTACGTATCGTAGCAATAGAGTTCTAATGCTTCTTAAAACGCGATATCGCATCTCATTTCTATGTTTCATGGTAAGATATAATATGATTTGCGAAGTATCATGTATTCCTAGTCTACACTTCAAATGAATGTGAATGCGACACTACCTTGCAAGGAAATAGCGTTTGCAGATGTCTACGTATCGTAGCAATAGAGTTCTAATGCTTCTTAAAACGCGATATCGCATCTCATTTCTATGTTTCATAGTAAGATATAATATGATTTGCGAAGTGTTATGTATTCCTCGTCTACACTTCAAATGAATGTAAATGCGACACTTCTTTGCTAGGAAATAGCGTTTGCAAATGTCTACCTATCGTGGCAATAGTGTTCTAATGCTTCTTAAAACGCGATATCGCATCTCATTTCTATGTTTCATGGTAAGATATAATATGATTTGCGAAGTGTCATGTATTCCTCGTCTACACTACAAATGAATGTAAATGCGACACTTCCTTGCTAGGAAATAGCGTCTGCAGATGTCTAGGTATCGTAGCAATAGAGTTCTAATGCTTCTTAAAACGCGATATTGCATCTCATATCTATGTTTCCTGATAAGATATAATATTCATTGCGAAGTGTTATGCATTCCTCGTCTACGATTCAAATGAATGTAAATGCGACATTTCCTTGCAAGGAAATAGCTCTTGCAGGTGTCAACGTATCGTAGCAATAGAGTTCTAATGCTTCTTAAAACGCGATATCGCATCTCATTTCTATGTTTCATGGTAAGATATAATATGATTTGCGAAGTGTTATGTATTCCTCGTCTACACTTCAAATGAATGTAAATGCGACACTTCCTTGCAAGGAAATAGCGATTGCAGATGTCTACGTCTCGTAGCAATAGAGTTCATATGTTCTCAAAACGCGATATCGCATCTCAATTCTATGTTTCATGGTAAGATATAACATGATTTGCGAAGTGTTATGTATTCCTTGTCTACACTTCAAATGAATGTGAATGCGATACTTCCTCGCTAGGAAATAGCGTCTGCAGATGTCTAGGTATCGTAGCAATAGAGTTCTAATGCTTCTTAAAACGCGATATCGCATCTCATCTCTATGTTTCATGGTAAGATATAATATGATTTGCGAAGTGTGATGTATTCCTCGTCTACACTTCAAATGAATGTAAATGCGACACTTCCTTGCAAGGAAATAGCGATTGCAGATGTCTACGTCTCGTAGCAATAGAGTTCATATGTTCTTAAAACGCGATATCGCATCTCATTTCTATGTTTCATGGTAAGGTATAATATGATTTGCGAATTGTCATGTATTCCTCGTCCACACTTCAAATGAATGTGAATGCGACACTTCCTCGCTAGGAAATAGCGTTTGCAGATGTCTAGGTATCGTAGCAGTTGAGTTCTAATGACTCTTAAAACGCGATATCGCATCTCATTTCTATGTTTCATAGTAAGATATAATATGATTTGCGAAGTGTTATGTATTCCTCGTCTACACACCAAATGAATGTAAATGCGACACTTCTTTGCAAGGAAATAGCTTTTGCAGATGTCTACGAATCGTAGCAATGGCTTTCTGATGCTTCTTAAAACGCGATATCGCATGTCATTTCTATGTTTCATGGTAAGATATAATATGATTTGCGAAGTGTTATGTATTCCTCGTCTACACTTCAAATGAATGCAAATGCGACACTTCTTTGCAAGGAAATAGCGTTCGCAGATGTCTACGTATCGTAGCAATAGAGTTCTTATGATTCTTAAAACGCGATATTGCATCTCATTTCTATGTTTCATGGTAAGATATAATATGATTTGCGAAGTGTTATGTATTCCTCGTCTACACTTCAAATGAATGTAAATGCGACATTTCTTTGCAAGGAAATAGCGTTTGCAGATGTCTACGTATCGTAGCAATAGAGTTCTTATGATTCTTAAAACGCGATATTGCATCTCATTTCTATGTTTCATGGTAAGGTATAATATGATTTGCGAATTGTCATGTATTCCTCGTCCACACTACAAATGAATGTGAATGCGACACTTCCTCGCTAGGAAATAGCGTTTGCAGATGTCTAGGTATCGTAGCAGTTGAGTTCTAATGACTCTTAAAACGCGATATCGCATCTCATTTCTATGTTTCATAGTAAGATATAATATGATTTGCGAAGTGTTATGTATTCCTCGTCTACACACCAAATGAATGTAAATGCGACACTTCTTTGCAAGGAAATAGCTTTTGCAGATGTCTACGTAACGTAGCAATGGCTTTCTGATGCTTCTTAAAACGCGATATCGCATGTCATTTCTATGTTTCATGGTAAGATATAATATGATTTGCGAAGTGTTATGTATTCCTCGTCTACACTTCAAATGAATGCAAATGCGACACTTCTTTGCAAGGAAATAGCGTTCGCAGATGTCTACGTATCGTAGCAATAGAGTTCTTATGATTCTTAAAACGCGATATTGCATCTCATTTCTATGTTTCATGGTAAGATATAATATGATTTGCGAAGTGTTATGTATTCCTCGTCTACACTTCAAATGAATGTAAATGCGACATTTCTTTGCAAGGAAATAGCGTTTGCAGATGTCTACGTATCGTAGCAATAGAGTTCTTATGATTCTTAAAACGCGATATTGCATCTCATTTCTATGTTTCATGGTAAGATATAATATGACTTGCGGAGTGTTATGTATTCCTCGTCTACACTTCAAATGAATGTAAATGCGACACTTCCTTGCAAGGAAATATCGTTTGCAAATGTCTACCTATCGCAGCAGTAGTGTTCTAATGCTCCTTAGAACGCGATATCGCATCTCATTTCTATGTTTCATGGTAAGATACAATATGATTTGCGAAGTGTTATGTATTCCTCGTCTACACTTCAAATGAATGTGAATGCGTCACTTCCTCGCTAGGAAATAGCGTTTGCAGATGTCTACGTATCGAAGCAATAGAGTTTAAATGCTTCTCAAAACGCGATATCGCATCTCATTTCTATGTTTCATGGTAAGATATAATCCGATTTGCGAAGTGTTATGTATTCCTCGGCTACACTTCAAATGAATGTAAATGCGACACTTCTTTGCAAGGAAATAGCGATTGCAGATGTCTACGTATCGTAGCAATAGAGTTCAAATGCTTCTTAAAACGAGATATTGCATCACATATCTATGTTTCATGATAAGATATAATATTCATTGCGAAGTGTTATGCATTCCTCGTCTACGATTCAAGCGAATGTAAATGCGACACTTCTTTGCAAGGAAATAGCGTTTGCAGATGTCTACGTATCGTAGCAATGGCTTTCTGATGCTTCTTAAAACGCGATATCGCATGTCATTTCTATGTTTCATGGTAAGATATAATTTGATTTGCGAAGTGTTATGTCTTCCTCGTCTACACTTCAAATGAATGTAAATGCGACACTTCCTTGCAAGGAAATAGCGTTTGCAGATGTCTACGTATCGTAGCAATAGAGTTCAAGTGCTTCTTAAAACGAGATATTGTCATCTTATATCTATGTTTCATGATAAGATATAATATTCATTGCGAAGTGTTATGCATTCCTCGTCTACGATTCAAATGAATGAAAATGCGACACTTCCTTGCAAGGAAATAGCGTTTGCAGATGTCTACGTATCGTAGCAATAGAGTTCTAATGCTTCTTAAAACGCGATATCGCATCTCATTCCTATGTTTCATGGTAAGATATAATATGATTTGCGAAGTGTTATGTATTCCTCGTCTACACTTCAAATGAATGTGAATGCGACACTTCCTCGCTAGGTAATAGCGTTTGCAGATGTCTGCGTATCGTAGCAGTAGAGTTCTAATGATTCTTAAAACGCGATATCGCATCTCATTTCTATGTTTCATGGTAAGATATAATATGATTTGCGAAGTGTCATGCATTCCTCGTCTACGATTCAGATGAATGTAAATGCGACACTTCCTTGCAAGGAAATAGCGTTTGAAGATGTCTACGTATCGTACCAATGGATTTCTGATGCTTCTTAAAACGCGATATCGCATCTCATTTCTATGTTTCATGGTAAGGTATAATATGATTTGCGAAGTGTCATGTATTCCTCGTCCACGCTTCAAATGAATGTAAATGCGACACTTCCTTGCAAGGAAATATCGTTTGCAAATGTCTACCTATCGTAGCAGTAGTGTCCTAATGCTTCTTAGAACGCGATATCGCATCTCATTTCTATGTTTCATGGTAAGATACAATATGATTTGCGAAGTGTTATGTATTCCTCGTCTACACTTCAAATGAATGTGAATGCGACACTTCCTCGCTAGGAAATAGCGTTTGCAGATGTCTACGTATCGAAGCAATAGAGTTCAAATGCTTCTCAAAACGCGATATCGCGTCTCATTTCTATGTTTCATGGTAATATATAATCCGATTTGCGAAGTGTTATGTATTCCTCGGCTACACTTCAAATGAATGTAAATGCGACACTTCGTTGCAAGGAAATAGCGATTGCAGATGTCTACGTATCGTAGCAATAGAGTTCTTATGATTCTTAAAACGCGATATCGCACCTCATTTCTATGTTTCATGGTAAGATACAATATGATTTGCGAAGTGTTATGTATTCCTCGTCTACACTTCAAATGAATGTGAATGCGACACTTCCTCGCTGGGAAATAGCGTTCGCAGATGTCTACGTATCGTAGCAATAGAGTTCTTATGATTCTTAAAACGCGATATCGCATCTCATTTCTATGTTTCATGGTAAGGTATAATATGATTTGCGAAGTGTTATGTATTCCTCGTCTACACTTCAAATGAATGTGAATGTGACACTTCCTCGCTAGGAAATAGCGTTTGCAGATGTCTGCGTGTCGTAGCAGTAGAGTTCTAATGCTTCTTAAAATGCGATATCGCATCTCATTTCTATGTTTCATGGTAAGATACAATATGATTTGCGAAGTGTTATGTATTCCTCGTCTACACTTCAAATGAATGTGAATGCGACACTTCCTCGCTGGGAAATAGCGTTCGCAGATATCTACGTATCGTAGCAATAGAGTTCTTATGATTCTTAAACGCGATATCGCATCTCATTTCTATGTTTCATGGTAAGGTATAATATGATTTGCGAATTGTCATGTATTCCTCGTCCACACTTCAAATGAATGTGAATGCGACACTTCCTCGCTAGGGAAATAGCGTTTGCAGATGTCTAGGTATCGTAGCAGTTGAGTTCTAATGACTCTTAAAACGCGATATCGCATCTCATTTCTATGTTCATGGTAAGATATAATATGATTTGCGAAGTGTTATGTATTCCTCGTCTACACACCAAATGAATGTAAATGCGACACATCCTTGCAAGGAAATAGCATTTGCAGATGTCTGCGTATCGTAGCAATGGCTTTCTGATGCTTCTTAAAACGCGATATCGAATGTCATTTCTATGTTTCATGGTAAGATATAATATGATTTGCGAAGTGTTATGTATTCCTCGTCTACACTTCAAATGAATGCAAATGCGACACTTGTTTGCAAGGAATAGCGTTTGCAGATGTCTACGTATCGAAGCAATAGAGTTCTTATGATTCTTAAAACGCGATATCGTATCTCATTTCTATGTTTCATGGTAAGATATAATATGATTTGCGGAGTGATATGTATTCCTCGTCTACACTTCTAATGAATGTAAATGCGACACTTCTTTGCAAGGAAATAGCGTTTGCAGATGTCTACGTATCGTTGCAATAGAGTTCTTATGATCTTAAAACGCGATATCGCATCTCATTTCTATGTTTCATGGTAAGATATAATATGATTTGCGAAGTGTTATGTATCCTCGTCTACACTTCAAATGAATGTGAATGCGTCACTTCCTCGCTAGGAAATAGCGTTTGCAGATGTCTACGTATCGAAGCAATAGAGTTCAATGCTTCTCAAAACGCGATATCGCATCTCATTTCTATGTTTCATGGTAAGATATAATTTGATTTGCGAAGTGTTATGTATTCCTCGTCTACACTTCAAATGAATGTGAATGCGACACTTCCTCGCTAGGAAATAGCATTTGCAGATGTCTACGTATCGAAGCAATAGAGTTCAAATGCTTCTCAAAACGCGATATCGCATCTCATTTCTATGTTTCATGGTAAAGATATAATCCGATTTGTGAAGTGTTATGTATTCCTCGTCTACACTTCAAATGAATGTGAATGCGACACTTCCTCGCTAGGAAATAGCGTTTGCAGATGTCTACGTATCGAAGCAATAGAGTTCAAAAGCTTCTCAAAACGCGATATCGCATCTCATTTCTATGTTTCATGGTAAGATATAATCCGATTTGCGAAGTGTTATGTATTCCTCGGCTACACTTCAAGTGAATGTAAATGCGACACTTCTTGCAAGGAAATAGCGTTTGCAGATGTCTACGTATCGTAGCAATGGCTTTCTGATGCTTCTTAAAACGCGATATCGCATGTCATTTCTATGTTTCATGGTAAGATATAATATGATTTGCGAAGTGTTATGTATTCCTCGTCTACACTTCAAATGAATGTAAATGCGACACTTCTGTGCAAGGAAATAGCGTTTGCAGATGACTACGTATCGTTGCAATAGAGTTCTTATGATTTCTTAAAACGCGATATCGGATCTCATTTCTATGTTTCATAGTAAGATATAATATGATTTGCGAAGTGTCATGTATTCCTCGTTTACACTTCAAAATGAATGTAAATGCGACACTTCCTTGCAAGGAAATAGCGATTGCAGATGTCTACGTATCGTAGCAATAGAGTTCTAATGCTTCTTAAAACGAGATATTGCATCTCATATCTATGTTTCATGATAAGATATAATATTCATTGCTAAGTGTTATGCATTCCTCGTCTACGATTCAAATGAATATAAATGCGACACTTCCTTGCAAGGAAATAGCGTTTGCAGATGTCTACGTATCGTAGCAATAGAGTTCTTATGATTCTTAGAATGCTATATTGCATCTCACTTTTACGTTTCATGGTAAGATATAATATGATTTGCGAAGTGTCATGTATTCTCGTCTACGATTCAAATGAATGTAATTGCGACACTTCCTTGCAAGGAAATAGCGATTGCAGATGTCTACGTATCATAGCAATAGGGTTCAAAATGCTTCTTAAAACGCGATATCGCATCTCATTTCTATGTTTCATGGTAAGATATAATATGATTTGCGAAGTATCATGTATTCCTAGTCTACACTTCAAATGAATGTGAATGCGACACTTCGTCGCTGGAAATAGCGTTTGCAGATGTCTACGTATCGAAGCAATAGAGTTCTAATGCGTCTTAAAACGCGATATCGCATCTCATTTCTATGTTTCATGGTAAGATATAATATGATTTGCGAAGTGTTATGTATTCCTCGTCTACACATCAAATGAATGTAAATGCGAGACTTCCTTGCAAAGAAATAGCGTTTGCAGATGTCTACGTATCGTAGCAATAGAGTTCTTATGATTCTTAAAACGCGATATCGCATCTCATTTCTATGTTTCATGGTAAGGTATAATATGATTTGCGAAGTGTTATGTATTCGTCGTCTACACTTCAAATGAATGTAAATGCGACACTTTCTTGCAAGGACATAGCGTTTGCAGATGTCTACGTATCGTAGCAATGGATATCTGATGCTTCTTAAAACGCGATATCGCATCTCATTTCTATGTTTCATGGTAAGATGTAATACGATTTGCGAAGTGTTATGTATTCCTCGTCTACACTTTACTCGTCTACGTGTCGTAGCAATAGAGTTCTTATGATTCTTAGAACGCTATATTGCATCTCATTTTTACGTTTCATGGTAGGATATAATATGGATTGCGAAGTGTTATGCACTCCTCGTCTACGATTCAAATGATGTAAATGCGACACTTCCTTGCAAGGAAATAGCGTTTGCAGATGTTTACGTATCGTAGCAATAGAGTTCTTATGATTCCTAGAACGCTATATTGCATCTCATTATTACGTTTCATGGTAAGATATAATATTGATTTGCGAAGTGTCATGTATTCCTCGTCTACGATTCAAATGAATGTAAATGCTGCACTTCCTTGCAAGGAAATAGCGTTGCAGATGTCTACGTATCGTAGCAATAGAGTTCTTAATGCTTCTTAAAACGCGATATCGCATCTCATTTCTATGTTTCATGGTAAGATATAATATGATTTGCGAAGTGTTATGTATTCCTCGTCTACACATCAAATAAATTTAAATGCGACACTTTCCTTGCAAGGAAATAGCGTTTGCAGATGTCTACATATCGTAGCAATAGAGTTCTAATGCTTCTTAAAACGAGATATTGCATCTCATATCTATGTTTCATGATAAGATATAATATTCATTGCTAAGTGTTATGCATTCCTCGTCTACGATTCAAATGAATGTAAATGCGACACTTCCTTGCAAGGAAATAGCGTTTGCAGATGTCTACGTATCGTAGCAATAGGGGTTCAAATGCTTCTTAAAACGCGATATCGCATCTCATTTCTATGTTTCATGATAAGATATAATATGATTTGCGAAGTATCATGTATTCCTAGTCTACACTTCAAATGAATGTGAATGCGACACTACCTTGCAAGGAAATAGCGTTTGCAGATGTCTACGTATCGTAGCAATAGAGTTCTAATGCTTCTTAAAACGCGATATCGCATCTCATTTCTATGTTTCATGGTAAGATATAATATGATTTGCGAAGTATCATGTATTCTAGTCTACACTTCAAATGAATGTGAATGCGACACTACCTTGCAAGGAAAATAGGCGTTTGCAGATGTCTACGTATCGTAGCAATAGAGTTCTAATGCTTCTTAAACGCGATATCGCATCTCATTTCTATGTTTCATGGTAAGATATAATATGATTTGCGGAAGTGTTATGTATTCCTCGTCTACACTTCAAATGAATGTAAATGCGACACTTCCTTGCAAGGAAATAGCGATTGCAGATGTCTACGTCTCGTAGCAATAGAGTTCATATGTTCTCAAAACGCGATATCGCATCTCAATTCTATGTTTCATGGTAAGATATAACATGATTTGCGAAGTGTTATGTATTCCTTGTCTACACTTCAAATGAATGTGAATGCGATACTTCCTCGCTAGGAAATAGCGTCTGCAGATGTCTAGGTATCGTAGCAATAGAGTTCTAATGCTTCCTAAACGCGTATCGCATCTCATCTCTATGTTTCATGGTAAGATATAATATGATTTGCGAAGTGTGATGTATTCCTCGTCTACACTTCAAATGAATGTAAATGCGACACTTCCTTGCAAGGAAATAGCGATTGCAGATGTCTACGTCTCGTAGCAATAGAGTTCATATGTTCTTAAAACGCGATATCGCATCTCAATTCTATGTTTCATGTAAGATATAACATGATTTGCGAAGTGTTATGTATTCCCTTGTCTACACTTCAAATGAAATGTGAATGCGATACTTCCTCGCTAGGAAATAGCGTCATGCAGATGTCCTAGGTATCGTAGCAATAGAGTTCTAATGCTTCTTAAACGCGATATCGGCATCTCATTCTATGTTCTTGGTGAGATATAATATGATTTGCGAAGTGTCATGTATTCCTCGCCTACACTTCAAATGAATGTAAATGCGACACTTCCTTGCTAGGAAATACCGTTTGCAGATGTCCACGTATCGAAGCAATAGAGTTCAAATGCTTCTTAAAACGAGATATTGCATCTCATTTCTATGTTTCATGGTAAGATATAATATGATTTGCGAAGTATCATGTATCCTAGTCTACACTTCAAATGAATGTGAATGCGACACTACCTTGCAAGGAAATAGCGTTTGCAGATGTCTACGTATCGTAGCAATAGAGTTCTAATGCTTCTTAAACGCGATATCGCATCTCATTTCTATGTTTCATGGTAAGATATAATATGATTGCGAAGTATCATGTATTCCTAGTCTACACTTCAAAAGAATGTGAATGCGACACTACCTTGCAAGGAAATAGCGTTTGCAGATGTCTACGTATCGTAGCAATAGAGTTCTAATGCTTCTTAAAACGCGATATCGCATTCTCATTTCTATGTTTCATAGTAAGATATAATATGATTTGCGAAGTGTCATGTATTCCTCGTCCACGCTTCAAATGAATGTAAATGCGACACTTCCTTGCAAGGAAATATCGTTTGCAAATGTCTACCTATCGTAGCAGTAGTGTCCTAATGCTTCTTAGAACGCGATATCGCATCTCATTTCTATGTTTCATGGTAAGATACAATATGATTTGCGAAGTGTTATGTATTCCTCGTCTACACTCAAATGAATGTGAATGCGACACTTCCTCGCTAGGAAATAGCGTCTGCAGATGTCTAGGTATCGTAGCAATAGAGTTCTAATGCTTCTTAAAACGCGATATTGCATCTCATATCTATGTTTCCTGATAAGATATAATATTCATTGCGAAGTGTTATGCATTCCTCGTCTACGATTCAAATGAATGTAAATGCGACATTTCCTTGCAAGGAATAGCTCTTGCAGGTGTCAACGTATCGTAGCAATAGAGTTCTAATGCTTCTTAAAACGCGATAATCGCATCTCATTTCTATGTTTCATGGTAAGATATAATATGATTTGCGAAGTGTTATGTATCCTCGTCTACACTTCAATGAATGTAAATGCGGACACTTCCTTGCAAGGAAATAGCGATTGCAGATGTCTACGTCTCGTAGCAATAGAGTTCATATGTTCTCAAAACGCGATATCGCATCTCAATTCTATGTTTCATGGTAAGATATAACATGATTTGCGAAGTGTTATGTATTCCTTGTCTACACTTCAAATGAATGTGAATGCGATACTTCCTCGCTAGGAAATAGCGTCTGCAGATGTCTAGGTATCGTAGCAATAGAGTTCTAATGCTCTTAAAACGCGATATCGCATCTCATCTCTATGTTTCATGGTAAGATATAATATGATTGCGAAGTGTGATGTATTCCTCGTCTACACTTCAAATGAATGTAAATGCGACACTTCCTTGCAAGGAAATAGCGATTGCAGATGTCTACGTCTCGTAGCAATAGAGTTCATATGTTCTTAAACGCGATATCGCATCTCATTTCTATGTTCATGGTAAGGTATAATATGATTTGCGAATTGTCATGTATTCCTCGTCCACACTTCAAATGAATGTGAATGCGGACACTTCCTCGCTAGGAAATAGCGTTTGCAGATGTCTAGGTATCGTAGCAGTTGAGTTCTAATGACTCTTAAAACGCGATATCGCATCTCATTTCTATGTTTCATAGTAAGATATAATATGATTTGCGAAGTGTTATGTATTCCTCGTCTACACACCAAATGAATGTAAATGCGACACTTCTTTGCAAGGAAATAGCTTTTGCAGATGTCTACGTATCGTAGCAATGGCTTTCTGATGCTTCTTAAAACGCGATATCGCATGTCATTTCTATGTTTCATGGTAAGATATAATATGATTTGCGAAGTGTTATGTATTCCTCGTCTACACTTCAAATGAATGCAAATGCGACACTTCTTTGCAAGGAAATAGCGTTCGCAGATGTCTACGTATCGTAGCAATAGAGTTCTTTATGATTCTTAAAACGCGATATTGCATCTCATTTCTATGTTTCATGGTAAGATATAATATGATTTGCGAAGTGTTATGTATTCCTCGTCTACACTTCAAATGAATGTAATGCGACATTTCTTTGCAAGGAAATAGCGTTTGCAGATGTCTACGTATCGTAGCAATAGAGTTCTTATGATTCTTAAAACGCGATATTGCATCTCATTTCTATGTTCATGGTAGGTATAATATGATTTGCGAATTGTCATGTATTCCTCGTCCACACTACAAATGAATGTGAATGCGACACTTCCTCGCTAGGAAATAGCGTTTGCAGATGTCTAGGTATCGTAGCAGTTGAGTTCTAATGACTCTTAAAACGCGATATCGCATCTCATTTCTATGTTTCATAGTAAGATATATATGATTTGCGAAGTGTATGTATTCCTCGTCTACACACCAAATGAATGTAAATGCGACACTTTTTTGCAAGGAAATAGCTTTTGCAGATGTCTACGTATCGTAGCAATGGCTTTCTGATGCTTCTTAAAACGCGATATCGCATGTCATTTCTATGTTTCATGGTAAGATATAATATGATTTGCGAAGTGTTATGTATTCCTCGTCTACACTTCAAATGAATGCAAATGCGACACTTCTTTGCAAGGAAATAGCGTTCGCAGATGTCTACGTATCGTAGCAATAGAGTTCTTATGATTCTTAAAACGCGATATTGCATCTCATTTCTATGTTTCATGGTAAGATATAATATGATTTGCGAAGTGTTATGTATTCCTCGTCTACACTTCAAATGAATGTAATGCGACATTTCTTTGCAAGGAAATAGCGTTTGCAGATGTCTACGTATCGTAGCAATAGAGTTCTTATGATTCTTAAAACGCGATATTGCATCTCATTTCTATGTTTCATGGTAAGATATAATATGACTTGCGGAGTGTTATGTATTCCTCGTCTACACTTCAATGAATGTAAATGCGACACTTCATTGCAAGGAAATATCGTTGCAAATGTCTACCTATCGTAGCAGTAGTGTTCTAATGCTCCTTAGAACGCGATATCGCATCTCATTTCTATGTTTCATGGTAAGATACAATATGATTTGCGAAGTGTTATGTATTCCTCGTCTACACTTCAAATGAATGTGAATGCGTCACTTCCTCGCTAGGAAATAGCGTTTGCAGATGTCTACGTATCGAAGCAATAGAGTTTAAATGCTTCTCAAAACGCGATATAGCATCTCATTTCTATGTTTCATGGTAAGATATAATCCGATTTGCGAAGTGTTATGTATTCCTCGGCTACACTTCAAATGAATGTAAATGCGACACTTCTTTGCAAGGAAATAGCGATTGCAGATGTCTACGTATCGTAGCAATAGAGTTCAAATGCTTCTTAAA
Organism: Xylocopa sonorina; assembly: GCF_050948175.1. Classification (NCBI taxonomy): domain Eukaryota; kingdom Metazoa; phylum Arthropoda; class Insecta; order Hymenoptera; family Apidae; genus Xylocopa; species Xylocopa sonorina. The sequence continues at coordinate 916,611 of NW_027490113.1, read as the reverse complement.
ACGAGATATTGCATCACATATCTATGTTTCATGATAAGATATAATATTCATTGCGAAGTGTTATGCATTCCTCGTCTACGATTCAAGCGAATGTAAATGCGACACTTCTTTGCAAGGAAATAGCGTTTGCAGATGTCTACGTATCGTAGCAATGGCTTTCTGATGCTTCTTAAACGCGATATCGCATGTCATTTCTATGTTTCATGGTAAGATATAATTTGATTTGCGAAGTGTTATGTCTTCCTCGTCTACACTTCAAATGAATGTAAATGCGACACTTCCTTGCAAGGAAATAGCGTTTGCAGATGTCTACGTATCGTAGCAATAGAGTTCAAGTGCTTCTTAAAACGAGATATTGCATCTTATATCTATGTTTCATGATAAGATATAATATTCATTGCGAAGTGTTATGCATTCCTCGTCTACGATTCAAATGAATGAAAATGCGACACTTCCTTGCAAGGAAATAGCGTTGCAGATGTCTACGTATCGTAGCAATAGAGTTCTAATGCTTCTTAAAACGCGATATCGCATCTCATTCCTATGTTTTCATGGTAAGATATAATATGTTTTGCGAAGTGTTATGTATTCCTCGTCTACACTTCAAATGAATGTGAATGCGACACTTCCTCGCTAGGTAATAGCGTTTGCAGATGTCTGC